>NC_030987.1:4528669-4662256 GCF_000149955.1 Fusarium oxysporum f. sp. lycopersici 4287 | reverse complement strand
ATTGGAGAGCCAGTGTTGATGGTAAGGTTGTCTCATGACTCACGATACACCTGGCGTATGCCATGGTTTGAACTTTGATGCGACGACTTTGAACTTGTTTATTCCAGCAATTTCGTTGTTCTTTTCTGAAATGAAGTGCATACAAATGAAACACGTAAGTAGGGAGGAGGGAACAGATAAAAAGGACCGCATAAAATGATGTTGCGCCTTTTATTAAATATCTATTTGCCGTTCAGCCGTCTGCAGCCTCTCTGGTTGCCAGCGTCTTAGGAATATGGCCTTTTTGCGCGCGGGAGATATGACCTCTGGAAGACACGCAAAGGCTTGTCTAGAACGGCGCAGAATGTCGCTCGGGAACGTGCGGAGTCTTGATGTTGCGGTGGCCAACCTAGTGCAGCACAAATTTGGTGTTCTGCTTCACTTTCCAACGAAAGTGTGCGTGATGCGGAGAAATGATAATACTGGCCCGAAGCTTGCGGCTCCCACCGCGGGGCAAATCACGTGTGGGCTTTGCTGGCCCCTGGAGTGGAGGGGCTGCGGTTTGCTAAGCTGGATGGGAGCTCCAGAAAAAAAGGCTGCAACGTCTACCCCAAGGCTGAAGCATATTGACGTTGACGACGACGATAACCTTTTACGTTTTTATAGGTTTCGCCGTGTACAAAGTCGTATTGTTAGCCCATCATGGTATGTTTCCTCTTTTGGTGAGGAATGTTTGTTGAAACACTTCGTCTTCTCATATCGAGTATACCGTATGCTAACATGCCCCTCCTAGTCTTTCCAACCAACCCAAATTTTTGAGGAGGGCACTACTGAGGAAAAGGGTGAGAATGCTCGTCTCGCCGCCTTCGTCGGTGCCATCGCCGTCGGTGACCTCGTAAAGAGCACCCTTGGTCCTAAGGGTATGGACAAGATTCTCCAGTCAGCGTACGTTGCGCCCATCTTGCGGTCTCGACAACCCCCCTTTTAACATGATGCTAGCTCCACCGCCGAAATCATGGTTACCAACGACGGTGCCACAATCCTCAAGTCGATCGCCCTCGATAACGCCGCCGCAAAGGTTCTGGTCAATATTTCGAAGGTCCAAGATGACGAAGTCGGTGACGGTACCACCTCCGTTGCTGTTCTCGCTGCCGAGCTATTGAGAGAGGCGGAGAAGCTGGTCGACAAGAAGATCCACCCCCAGACTATCATTGAGGGCTACCGGATAGCCAGCCAGGCTGCGCTGAAGGCGTTGGAAGGATCAGCCGTTGATCACAGCAAGAACCCCGAAGCCTTCCGACAAGATCTGCTCGCCATTGCCCGAACAACACTCAGCTCTAAGGTCCTGGCCCAGGACCGCAAACAGTTCGCCGAATTGGCCGTTGATGCCGTCCTCCGACTCAAGTCATCCGACCTCAACCACATCCAGATCATCAAGAAGGCCGGAGGCAAACTCAGTGACTCCTACCTTGACGAAGGTTTCATTCTCGATAAGAAGATCGGTGTCAACCAGCCCAAGCGACTAGAGAAGGCCAAGATTCTGGTGGCCAACACCTCCATGGACACCGACAAGGTCAAGATCTTTGGTGCCCGTGTTAAGGTTGGTTCAACAAGCAAGCTTGCTGAACTTGAGAAGGCCGAGAAGGAGAAGATGAAGGCCAAGGTTGAGAAGATCAAGGCACACGGCATCAACTGCTTCATCAACCGACAGCTCATTTACAACTGGCCCGAGCAGCTATTTACTGATGCCGGCATCATGTCAATTGAGCATGCTGACTTCGACGGTATTGAGCGTCTTGCCCTGGTCACCGGCGGTGAGATTGCCTCGACCTTTGACCATCCCGATCAAGTCAAGCTTGGCCACTGCGACGTTATCGAGGAGGTTATTATTGGAGAAGATACTCTCATCAAGTTCTCTGGTGTTGCTGGTGGTGAAGCTTGCACAATTGTCCTTCGAGGTGCCACAGAACAGCTCCTTGATGAGGCCGAGCGAAGTCTCCATGATGCCCTTGCTGTTCTGTCACAGACTGTCAAGGAACCCCGAACCACCCTTGGCGGTGGTTGTGCCGAGATGCTTATGGCCAAGGCGGTCGAGGGCGCTGCTACCCGAGTTGAGGGTAAGCGACAACTGGCTGTCTCTAGCTTTGCCGTCGCTCTTCGACAACTTCCCACTATCCTTGCCGACAACGCTGGTCTCGACTCTGGTGACCTTGTTGCCAGATTACGCAAGGCTCTCTACGATGGTCTTACCACTTACGGCCTGGACCTGATGACCCCTGGTGGTGGTATTACTGATATGCGAGATCTCGGCGTTATCGAGAGTTACAAGTTGAAGAAGGCTGTGGTGTCTTCGGCCAGCGAAGCCGCAGAGGTAAGTACTTACCAAAGACTTTTGAAAACAGAATTCTAACATTATCAACCAGCTTCTTCTTCGAGTGGACGATATCATCCGGGCAGCTCCTCGTCGACGAGAGCGTATGTAAGGCTGGTTTAGGTAGCCGGTGAGGACGAGTCAATATGCATAGACCATGATGATCTGTAATGATACCATAGATGCTGGAAAAATGGAAAAAAGGACCATCGTGAATGAGCCTTGCCTTATGACGAACAATGAGTTTCCCATAAATACGTGCTTTTGAATGAGCAGTGTCGTGCCAGTGCCAGCAGCCCGTGACTCCTTTTTGACGCTGCCTTGCCGTTGTCACTTGAAGTTGACACTGACAAACACTGGCGCGCATTATATGTCGCTCGCCTCTATTGTTGTGTTTATTGAATGGCAATTTTCTTTGCATTCTCCTGTTAATTCTTCTCCCGCCTCTTTGTGCTCACGTTCTCGCATTCATTTACTGCGCCAGCATCATCACGCTCTTGCGAAATACTTCTACTTTAGCATCATCAGCATCCCAAAGGTCATACAGCTATCTACTGCTTTATTATTTTCTTCTGAAAGCCTGTCATATCTTGTCAATCTCAGCAAATCAACTCTTCCATTCGCCATCATTTATTGCTCCAGCAGGGTGTTTCTCGTCGCAGAGTTCTTCGCTCTATAAGTGACATCGCCAAACCAATGGAGCAATCCAAGATTGTCGACTTCTTTTCATCTTCACCGTCCTCTCAGCAATCCAAACTGCGCACCAAAAAGCGTCACAAACCGTCGCCAACCAAGGCCGCGAAAGGTGGCATCCAGTCGAGTTCACCTAACCAAAGTCGCGCAGAGTCACAACAGACCATGCCCAAGTCAAGCCAGAAGCCCAAGAGGCAGAGATCACAGGCATCAACCTTAGTGCCCCGTGCAGCATCTTTACATCCATCTATTCCCTCTACCCCAATCTCCAAAAACATGTCATCCCCCCAAATTACGAAGAAGCGTCGCTTGGAGGGACGCAATGAACATGTCCCCGAAACTCCCCCTAAAAAACGAGTCGCGACGAGTAGTCAAGGCCAACGAATTCCAAAACGAACAACTCAACTAGTGCAAGCAAAATCACCGCATACACCATTTGATATTTCATCTGGAGAGAGCTCTGATTCAGACTGTGTAATCGAAAAAGTTCAGCCGTCGCCAAAGCGCAAGCTTGTCGCCCCCAGCCCACGAGCTCGTCCTTCCAAGAAGCGCAGGACTGATCAACAGGAGTTAGTCAAGCGAGGGTATGCCTCTATCAAAGCATCTGTTCTCGCAAAAAGCGCAACATCGTCAGGACAGAACAAGAAACCAGCTGCTGGCCGGCGACAAGCAGCCTCTGTACCCTCTCACGCACCTTTGCCTAACCTCACCTCAAACGTTGCAGGCCCAAGCCGAAGCACTTCTGTCCCTCCAGCGCATAGGCCTCCTAATTCCAGCCAGAATGAGGATGCTATCCAAAATGATAATGAGTCGGGTTGCGACAATGAGAAGGTTCAGCTTTCTCCAAGAAAGCGCCATCAACTCGAACAACAGAAAGCCAACGTCAAGCGACGACGAGTTGGCGACTCAATGGATACCCCTGTGTCCATCGATGCAGACGACGAAGATCAACCCGACTCAGACTGTGAGGTTGTCAAGGTTCTGGTGTCCCCAAAGCGAAAGGCTGCCAAACATCGTGCTACAGCCGACAAAGATACCAAGGACGAGAACTCTCATGAGCAACGAAAGGTTGCAGCTCAGTGCAAGACCCAGTCTCCCTCTGTGACAAAGCAGCCGACGCCTGCCACTTCAGCTGTTGCACGCGACACCACACCAGGCACAACTTTGCACATCGATCTCACTCAGGAGTCCTCCGATAGTTCTGATTTCTCAGATGAAGAGACTACTACCAGTCCGGCCGAGGCAGCTCTGCAAACACCAGTCAAGCCCGCTCTCAACGTCCAGAATCCCCAAGCCACTACTACTGAGCGTATTACTAGTAGCAACACCTACAACCCCATTGTCGCTCCTGAGAACAATCTTCCCGTCCATGAACAGAGGGCGGCGTCCCCGGATGATATCATGGCTCCTTTGTGGAATTGGATTAAGTGCCCTGAGACGAAGAAAGTTCTTTCAACCTCCAGCAGCAATTGCCCGTCTCCCAGCCATGATGTGCCCTTCTCCACCGCGCCTGAATATCAGCATGATGATTCCGCGGCGAAGAAAATCAAGTTGGAAGCTCACGATAATGACATGAAATTCATCAAGAAAGAGAGTATTGGGCGATACAACTCCGACGATGACGAAGGTAGCAATGACGAAGAGTCTCAGGATGGAGACATGCACCCTTTCAAGCAAGAGAGCAGCTCAGTATATGCCCAATCCTCAGACGATGAAGAAGACCCCGCCGAAGAAAGCATCAAGAACATCAAGCAGGAGAGTTACTCAAACCCCATGAACATTTCTGCTTTGAAGCAATACGAGTCACATTCCGACGAAGACAGTGAGGAGGAATACCAAGGACTTCCTGACCTAAGTGACGATGAGGTTTCCCATGACGCCAATACCAACGAGGTGGAAGGTAATGAGGATGTTAGATCATCGCCACCTGTGTCATATCAGCTACCACAGGAAGACGTCTCTCCGAAAACTGTCTCTGCAACACTTGAAGAAGAAGCCATATTTGATTCGGCCGATAAGGATTTGAGCAATGCGTTCGGCAGTTCGAAGAATAATTTCTCCACTCCGATCAAAACTGAGAAGGGTCTTTCACCATCAATCTATGAGCTGCAGCCAGTTTACAGTGGTGAGAAGCTTATGCAGAGCCACACTCCAGGTACACCATCGCCGTTCCGACCTCACCATCGGGAGTCGCTTATCGGCTTGAAGAGTATCCTTAAGGACTCGGGTGGACGAGGTCGTGCGAGTGATAACGAGACTGTGTACTCTCCATTCCCTGATATTTCTCCCCTTTCTGGAGACGAGCACGACGTTTCATCACCTACAGAACGTATACAGCAGAGCAAAGAGCAATCCAAGGCTGTCCGGCCTTCCGAACGCAGAGTCTCATAGAGTGGGGCTGCCGCCAGGGTAAGCTCTTTCAAAAAGAAGCTTTACTCAACACCTCCTCACCGGGTTGTTATGCCCAAGGCGATGACATTGCCAAGGCTTCTGCCCAAGCACTGGACGCCGCCACTTCCAAAGGGAGCTCGATGGCTTCAACAAAGTAGGTCACATCTCTTGTGTCAAGGTGTATATACTGACATCAATCTTAGAAAAAGAATTCACGCCTTTGCCATCTATCCCTGACGATACTGCTGCCAGCAATGCAGCCCCACGACAAGAAACACCCACGAAGGTTGTCGCAAAGCGACATCCCCGCGTCAACGACACGACAGACATAGAAGAGTCTGAAGATGAACTCGAGAAGAAGCTTCAGGAGCAACAGTTGGAGCCGGGAACCGACAAGCACTGGATCAAGCCTTCTGAGAAAGAAATCAAGCCCCCGATAATTCGAGATGGCGTCTCAGAACACGCTATCAAGCCCACAGTTGCTCTGTTCAAGAAGAAAATCGCCGCTGGGCAAGGGTTCAATCACGATACAAGCGACGAGTCCAATCAAAAGTACAACTGGGAAATCGACTGGAGCACGCCGGCGTCCCTAAGTGAGCGCGAATCACAAGCCGTAGCAGCGGAACTAGAACATAAGGGAATCAAGACCAGCAAGCAACACAGCAACTTTTGGTACAACCTTACAATGAAGTTTTCAAGACTTGCAGGCTCGCCTATTCCGCTTTTTACAGCAAAGAAAAAGGCACTCGACACGTTTGTTGAGGAGGCCATGCAGAACCAGGAAATCAGGCGGCGGAACAGAAGCAAGGCCGTTCTGGCGCAAAAGAAAGCGAGGCGCCGAGAGAAGAAAAAGACACAACCCAAAGATGTGGATGCATTTCTCATTCCGGGGGATACAGACGCTGAGAGTGAATCCGAGGATTCCGATTCCGATCTCAACGGGGCCGGTCTGATCGCCAAAATGCGGGCGGATACCGAGAAACGGCAGAGGACATATGGAGGCGGAACGAGCTGTGGACGTCGAAGCAAGTAAGGAAGTTCAATGTCATGTGTGAGATTGGGCATTTGGGGATATGAATCGATGTATGGTCAAAATGTAATAATGCATACGTACGGATGAAGTCACATTTTTGGAGATAGCGCAGGACAAGGGGGCAGGGGTAAGCAAGCCTCAGCACAGTTGATTGACAAGGTCCCTCGATATGAGGGTTTATTAAGAAGCTTGGAGTCATCACCCGCAAACCCCAGCAGAGGGGCTTCGAGGGGTTATTATAAATAAATCGCGAAATTGCTTGTTTTTTCAACGTTTGAGATTCCATGTTGACATGGGAGCTGAAAATCTTGGAGTTGTGAGCCATGATTGGCTGTGCTTGTTCATGAGCCGCGCATATGCCGCCGAGATTAATTGACAAGGGCCCGCTTCCATTTAGCACTGTAGACACAGCTCGATGAATATCGAGATGGTTGATGGTGTAAGAAAAGAGGATATGTCATGAATTGTTGATCGTTTTTACGGGTTGGACAGTGACCATCGTTAACCTAGTGCTACAATTGTAAGCTCTTATAAGAATCAATGATCATGATAATACCTGTAGTTGCAAAGAAATGGTAGCTTGACTTCATCGCATGAACTCATAAATTACAGAAATTGATTGCTTGTCTGCATTTCTTTCGAGTCCTGTATCAATTAGCGGTCTTACACAGTCTCCCAAAAAGATTCACGGTGCAAGCCCCTGGAGTGGCTTGATCCGATAAGGCCATGTCCACACCCATGACAGCCCACACCTTGAAAAATAAGGCGAAGGTCACGAGCTTGCTATTTTAGTATGACGGGGTACAAGCATTCCATCGTTTTCCCATCAACAGTGTGGGTGGGATCATCTCCTTGGCTGCGTTGGCGTTGTCCTCGTTTCTCGTTTGGGGATCGTCATCCACTTCCCGGTTTATCTTGACTTGCTTGTGCTCGTTCTTGTTCTTGAACTTCCTTGCCTTGTTGCTTGAATCTCACTCGTTTTCCGCCGTCTCCTTGTCATCTCCCCATCTTTTTCCCTTTTCTTCTTGTCTCTACTCTCGGCACTGCATCATTTCTTCATTCTTCAATCGTCTTCTTGTCTCGAACCCTTCAACTTTAGACTAATCACCCCCTTTGTTTTGGAGGCCACTTCTTCTCAACTCCGCGCTTAATATTGGGTAATATCTCGTCATCCCGGCCGCGACCGCTTACCATTGTCCGGGGTTGCAAAATCTTGTTCCCTCCTTCGAGTTCGGTCGTTTCCCTATGAGAGTGGGAGTCTCTCTTATCCATCCTCTTTAAGCTATTCAACCCTAGTCTCTCGTTGATCGATTGATACCATTATATCGCTCTTACCAGCACAACAAAACAACTTTTGGCCTCAGCCTCCTTTCACTTCGTTCCCTCGCTATTCCGTATCCCTTTTCCATACCAGACTTGCTTAGTACGACTTCATTTTGGCCCTATTATTTCGTTCTCGCAAACCCCAGCATTTTTGAAACGGCTCCCTCCGACCCCGATATTCAGTGCCCATAACAACGGTTACCGCCAAAACCGACAAAGCAAAGCATCCTAGCACGGCGCCGCCGAACAAAACAGAAGCGCCGCCCAAGCCAAACGACCACATCGCAAGCCACGATCTCGAACCAGTTCACTCTTAATTGACGAACAAAAGACCCAAATCAGAAGAGGTCTACTTGCTTGAGATCCTCCGGGCGAGTCGACAGAGTCCTCTCGTCCAGCCATTTGTCCTTCCCCTGGAGATGCGACAATGATCCGTACTCTTGATATCGGCAGTGTTCTCCCCAGCCCCGACTCTCCGCCAGGGATGACGACTTCAAAGAGCTCCAAGACTTCCTCCTTTCAATCTTTCGACAGTGACGATGGCAGCGTCTTGGCCGACGTTGGTCATTTTGAGGAAATTGGTCTCGACGACGACACCGTGACCCTGAAGAGCCCATCGAAGGTCGATGTCCGTCCCACTCTAGCCAAAGCCCCCTCGAGCCGAACCCTCGCAGCTGGCAAAACTGCCTCCAAAGCCCGACCACCATTCCCAACCCTCGAGACCAATGTATATACCTCCAACCCCAGAAGCACCAATTTGAGCGCGTTGACCGAGCCTCTTTCTGCTACACGACCAAAGACATTGACAAGCCCATCCTCGGCATCTCTCCCATTTCCTCGACGGCGAAGCCCAAGCCCTGCCTATTCGCTCAACCCGAGGGATCCGAGAGACCCGAGTTTCCCTCAAAAGCCTCGCCGAGGCAGCTGGCAGGCCGGCCGCGATCGCAAGTCTTTTACCGACCTTGAGCGAGAATGTGATGAAGACGATGGCGATGATATCCCCGACGGCATGTTCCTGGACAATGTGCCACTCTCCCCCCGGCCCATGCAAGAGCGCACGCCTAGTCGGCCATCCTCCGTTTCTCCGTCCCCCAATCGATCCAAAGAACGAGTTAGAAGTGTCGGAAATGGAACACCCGCGGTCGCGCAAGCTCAAGGCTCTCTTCGATCGCCAACTTGGAAGACTGATGACAATCCTCGCAGCCCAGCCAAGCAACGGGCACACAGCTGGAACGCTGCGTTGGCGGAATTGAACGCCGAGGCCAAGACGTTAACAGAAAAGCTCGAGGAACATGCCAACGAAATGGAGGAACAGCAGGCCAAGCGCCCCGCGAATCAGCGCCCCAACACCTGGAATGCTACTCGACGATCTGTCGACACGTTTGACAAGAAGCAGCGTGTCAAATCAACTCCCGAACTGCCACCTCTTCGCAAGACAAATATCATGATCGACCCTCTTCCCGTTTCGAAGGAGAAGGAGGCTGTTCTTAGCCGGACACGACCCTCGTGGCTGCCACCCAAAGACCCCGCCGAGGAGCGCCGGCATCTGAAGGAATATCAAAAGATGATGGCAGCAAGTGCCAAGGCTGAGGAGCGACGCGAAGCCTCACGAAAGGCCAAGATCGAGGGACGAGACAGCACAGCTGACAACCTGATGCAAATTTGGGAGAGAGACGTGATCCCACGTTGGAGCGATGCCATTCGCGAGCGTAGGACAAGGGAACTATGGTGGAAGGGAATCGCACCCCGAAGCCGCGGTCAAATCTGGGGTCGAGCAATCGGCAATGAACTGGGACTGTCAGAAACGTCATTCAAAGCAGCACTTGCTAGAGCTCAAGAGATTGAAGGCAGAGTCAAGGACGATAAGGGCGACGCGGAGGATGCCAGAAGGGCAAGATGGTTCCAAGATATCCGAAGGGATGCTGCACAGAAGACGTGGGAGGATCTCCGGATTTTTGAAGTTGAAGGACCATTGCACCAAAGTCTTGTTGATGTGTTGAGTGCATATGCCATGTACAGGAGCGACATTGGCTATGTCCGTGGCTGCAACGTAAGTACAACAGCCACCTCGTGCCACCTGAGTTGCTAACCAAGTCCGTCAGACCATCGCTGCCTTACTGCTCCTGAACTTGCCCGATGCCGCGTCTGCATTCGTCGCACTCGCCAACGTCCTCAACCGCCCATTGCCTCTATCCTTTTACACTGGAGATCCGGGCGCACAAGCGTCCGCATTCAACCTCATCATGCAGACACTTTCTCTCAAGTCTGCCCCTCTTCATGCGCACCTCACCAAGAAGATCCCTACTGCCGAATTGGAACGATCTTTTTCAGGAATTTTGACAGCCATTTTCACACAACACTTGGCGATAGATGAAGCAGCCCGTCTTTGGGACGTATATGTCTTTGAAGGAGATGCACTCCTAATTCGAGCTGCTGTTGCACTTCTTCTCAGCAGGGAGATGACGCTTCTCGGCGCTAAGACTGCCGACGAAGTGAAGACAATTCTTGATGGAAGAAACGCGAAGGTCTCTTCGGCCAGAGTCGCCGGAGAGGTGGGTGCCGAGGATAAGTTTATGATGTCAGTCCGTGAGGCAGGAAAAGCTTAGGCGTTTGATCGGGCCACCCGTTTGGAAAGGCTCCTGGGGCTTGAGAATCAAGCTGTACATTTGGGATAGATGGTGGACATATCTGCTCCATTTCACGGCGTTTACTACATGGAATGTGCGGGTATTTGGTTGGACGTAGAAGGCATGCTTATGAGAGGTCTCGTGAGACTATAGAGCGATTTTATCTTCGTAATTTACCGTCATCCAACCGTGGATGACAAGATTTTGAATTAACATATTTGATGATCACTCATCCGGTCCTTGTGCATCTTGCCCTTGATGTTGGAAAAGGCAAAACATCCAAGCTTAATGGAGCCATGAACGTGTTGAGAAGCTTTAAGGGCGTAACAACCGTCATTTGATAACAAGTTACTCAGTCATATCACAGGTACTTTGGCATGTTTTATCTGTTGACTTGTTGGTTCGGTTGGATTTTTGATAGATCTGTTTTGGTACAGGGTAGATCATTTAACAGATGTTTCAGCCTCGTGCTGTAAAACAATTTGCAATGCAAGTCAACTGACCACTAGGCCTTGGGTGGAGGTAAAAATGCGAGGTTATTATTAATTATTATTTTAATTAAACTGGAAACTCATTATCACCTTGATTGTGTGTCTTACAATGAAGTGTCATGACCGTTCGCTTGAGCTTTGGGAATGCGCTGCTTTTACACTCATCATAAGACAAGGCGAAAAATATCCCTGCTCCAATAGCATCTGTGTGCATGCAAACCGTCAATGAAAGTAATTGACACGTTTCTACAAGTATTCCCAACCACCGATTCAAATCTATTTGCTTCATCAAACGCCATTGTGACGAGGAAAGAAGAGCTGGCGTGTTGTGAAACAAGCCATGCCACGTGATCACCGCCAACTTTTGACCCCTCACCACTTGCCGCGCGAAGAATGAGAGCAGACAAAAACATCCAAACACCACCGTCCCAATCATTCTCTCCACCCACTTACACCGCAAGAACCCCTCTATAACGGGCAACGCGACCCTCAGTATGCCGTCCGGATATAAGCATGGCGACACGCCAAAGAAGGCCATGGTTCGAGGCACCATCTCGTACCTCGAGTCTCAGGGCCTGCCTGTCAACAAGTCAGCCATCTTTCGGCACTTTGATCTGTCGCGATCTCAAGGTTATGCCGCGTTGAGCGTCCCCGCGTCTAAGCGCAATGATCCCGAATGGGAGGAAACGCGTGGGAGACCCCTCAAAATCTCTGAAGAAGATCAGCAGAAGATGGAGAAGATTCTCTGGAATGATGCCTACATCAATGTTAACTTGAACTGGCATGGATTGGCCAAAGAAGCTGGTGTTGAGGTTGATGTGAACCCCAGGACGCTGCACAGAACAATGGGAACGTTGGGTTACCGACGATGCCTGGGATGTCCGAGGACCTGGGTGCACAAGAAGGCTCGTGAGAAGAGAGTCGAATATGCCAGACGCATGCTTGAAGCGTACCCCCATCCACAGGACTGGAGAGCCATCCGGTTCAGTATTGAGCTCCACTTTGGATTTGGCCTTGATGGAAAGATGCGTCTTATTCCCCGACCTGGTGAACGGTTCTGCGAGACGTGCGCAACTACTCCCGAGGCTGAATGGCCACGCGACTTGCGAAAGGCCCACGCTTGGGTTGCTGTAGGTTACGGGTTCAAGAGTGAAGCCGTCTTTTACGAAGATTCTACCAGCCCGAACTGCACAGGCGTCATGACCATGCAAGAGTACAAAGATCACATCCTTGAGAAGACGGTCAAGCCATGGCTCACAACCACCGGCCCTCAGAGCTTCATCCTCGAAGAAGACTGCGAGGCTTTTGCCCACGGCGCTGCAAGCAAGGTTAATCTGGTTCAGCAATGGAAAGATGAGCACGGCCTACGATACTACTACAACTGCGGCGATAGCCCCGACCTCAACCCGCTCGACAGCCTGTGGCCCCAGCGCAAGCAGTGGAATCTAGATGCGCCCAAGGACTGGGAGGACGAGACTCTCCAGAAGATGGTCAGAGAGGTGTGGACAGGGTTCGATATCGAGAGAGTCAATATGTGGGTCGACTTCATGCCGCAGCGACTACAGCAGGTTATCGACTCAGATGGAGCGCTGGTGCCTTGGTGATTGTTATGAGTTTGGCGTTGTATTGTTTGTGATGCTGTTACGAAGCGTTGAATTAAAAGAAAATATGGAAGAGGTTGTCTCCGGTGTCATTGTCGGACCTTTGATGTTTCTTCGACTTGGCCAAGGGGATGTCGTTGGCATGGAGTAGTTGTGGGTTAATTTTGACGAAGGATGAATGGAAAACAAGTGAGGTATGATCATCGGCCAGCAGTAGAATTTAACATAGATGAAAAGAGAGTTCCTCATGGCAGACACCTAGTTGCTGAGTTGATGTTCGAAGATGTTGAAGACGAACTACATGGGGAGCACGTTGAATACAGCCCTTTTATATGTAACACACCAAAGGCAAACTGGCCAATTATAGGCAGTCGATTCTACAGAGGCCTTTTCTCTTCTAGCATCGTTTTGGCCTTGTAGCTTGACTTCCATACCAACATCGGGTTCCCTCCAATCCTCGACCATCCAGATAACATGATTCATTATGTGAAAGAGTATAAGGTGCAAGCCTTAGCTTAAGTGCCCCAGTGCTCGGCACAATGCCCGCCATCTTTGGTCTTACCGTGGCAAACCATGTCATCCTGAGCGTTACAGGCTATCCCTTAGACTATGTACCTGCCAAGGGCCGCGAAAAGATGTACGAGGGCATGCTGGCAACATTACAGAGCTTGGAGCAATAATAAAACCCTCTGGATATAAATAAGGGAACCACAGAAGTGAGATCCTCAATACTCACACGAGTTCGTCAAGAATCCTCAAGTCTTAGGTAGGGACCAACCTTGTAGGTATAATCTCGTTGTCAAGCTCTAAACACATGCCCGTGGCATGCTATTCCCCACAGGGCATATTCCCAAGAACACCTAGAATTATCTTATTTTCACTGGATCGCAGCTCTGAATCACGCTCGCTATCTTCTCGGCTCTTCGGCTGCATGCCCACCGCCGCCAGTTGCCTCGCACCGCGAGCTTCAATGCTCGCAACCTCCTCCAATTTCCACCACCACAAATATTTCACTTCTCTCCTCTTCATTCTCTTTACTTAATCATTGAGATTTTTAAATTGGCTCCCACTATTATTTTCAGCTCTTCTTTTGCTTCCATTTCCCTTCTTGCACATTCTTCAGCACCTTTGACTACCAGCCCAGCTTCTTTCACTCGCTCCTGAAAATGAGTTCCTACAAGAAGAAGAAAAGTTCTTCTCGCAAGGATTTTGACGCACCTCTCGTTCAGAGATCTAGAGAAGAGCGCGAGGATTCATCCTATTTCTGGATAAATGATTGCCTCCCGGCCGCCACTTCAACTGCAGGCCTTGGTAGTCACAACGCGAGCAACACCCATACCAAGGCATCGAACAAATTACCTGAGGAAGTTAGGAGCGTTATTAGAGACCCAAGTATTGATATCAAGGACGCGGGAACCGGTCACCACGATAATCGGATGACCAAACTTCCTCCAGGTCAGTTCCGTGAGCCGTCTTTGAGACGGGGCTATGGCATGCCGTACCAGACACCAAAAGCACTTGAAAGCGTGTCGGCCCAGGGAACGAAACAAGTTGGGCAATGCGACGCTGGAACTTTAGAATCGATCACAGAAGCACCGTCTTCAACATTAGAATCGCAGACGTCCCTTTCAAGCAGTCGGCAACTACAACCGCCAACCAATAATGAAACTAGCAACATGGTAAGTTTTGACATGGGCACAGTTTTTGGTCTAAATGTGTACTAATAGCTCTTGATAGTATGATCTCAGTCAACGTAAAAGTATACGCGGTGATCTTCAACCTGGCGGTTACCGCCCCATCGCTATGCGCCATCCCGAGACCCATGGACAAGAAACCAACAAACAGCAGTCGTCAGACATAGTGATTGATCTTGGTCACTATAAGGAAGATGAACAGAAGGCTCTTCTCAGGAGATGTCTGGAGCTCAAGGATTTATATCTTCGTTCAGATGGCGAAGCCCAACAGTTCTAGGAGACTATTGGGCACAAAGTTCATTTTTCACAGCAAATCAGAGGGAAGGTCTTACGACGAGAGAAGTGGAAAATTGTGAAAGGCTGCGTGGAAAAATGGTGCGAACCACGCAGATTCAAACTTGCGAAGGATGGACCTGCGGCATCAGGCTCCGAGCTCGTTGCACTGCTTGACCAATGGAACAACTTATATGCTACAAAGTTTTGCCGTACAAACCGAAACCTCTTGGAGGCAGCAGGATGGAGAAAGATTGCTGAGAGGAGGCAGAACAGTTCTCCAGACGGTGCACCTCACACTTCTAGTGCCAGCCATGAGAGCGCTCCCCGGAACGAGACAGTAGAAAAGGAATTAGACTTTGAGGGTGTTATCTGGCCTACTGTTAAAGATGAACTGATGGGGTTCGCAGAGTCGAGAATTCTTCGCTGGACTGAAGACAAGCTACGGGAAAGGATGCAGGCACTGGAGTCTCTGACCCGCCCACCCCTCTTGAAGGCTAACAGCTCCCCAGAGAGTTACCAGTCGTATGTGCGATACCTCATGAATCGAACAGAGGCTGCAGGGAAGAACTCCACCGAAATCCGAAAGTCAGAAGCTATTATGTCCATGGCACTGGACCTTCTACCAGGGTTAGAGGAGCGCCTTCGAGATCAGCTCGAACGTGTGGTCAACAAGCAAGAAGACTGTTCCGAGGCTGATATGAAAAATGACCAGACTAATGATGATGGCGATGAAGAGGGCAACGATGATTCAGGAAGTGCTCATGAGAATCTTGAGGAGGCTTGTCATGACAATGATCACAAAGTTCAAGAACCCCTGGAAGGGAATTATGATGAGAAAAAAGTCCAGACGGGACTTGAAGAGGAGTCCGAAGAGGATGAAGATGAAGACGTCGATGACTTCGAGGAGTTCTATGCAGAAGAAAGCGAGGATGATACCTATGAAGATCCCGATGAAGCCGATCGCCTGTACAGAGGATCGTTCATAGATTCCATCGAGCCTCGCACCCCGATAGCCACCCCGCGGGTTATGAATCAACTCCGTCGCTTTGAGCAGAGATACTGGGACACGCTTAGAGCCGCCGAAATCGAGGAAGAGACAGCGGCCGATGTAATTCGTTCCTTGGACGAAGAAGATCGAGAAGTGGTACCGCGAAAACGAAAAGCATCAGATTCTGCAGGGCCTTCTCTTGCTATCCGAAGCAAGTCAATGGAGCAGCGGCTCGCTGCGATGGGCACCCCGACCCCTGCTAGAAAAAGGCAAAGATTTAATGAACCTCGGTCTAGTCCAGCATCCACTGCTTGTTCTTCAGAGCTTCCGTCCCTGGAGGACATATTCAGCTCGAGCATTGGTCGAGCATCTTCGGCAACCACACAGCCACCTGCCGATTCATCTAGCCCTGCGATTCGAGTAAGCAAGAAGAAGAAGAAGGACGAAAGAAGGGCCAGGAGCAGAAGCAAGAACAAAGTTTCTCCCGAACTTGGAGACACTGCTACAGGTGCTGCTACTGTTACCAAGCCTGAAGAGATGGTAGGAGTGTCACCTGGCCTCTTTGTGACCCCTGATCCTGTGGCACGACAGGCCACTTCACCCTTTGTCTTTAAGAAAAGTGCCTCAAGACATCCCGTAGTAGAAGAAAGATTTCGCGAAGAGACGGCCGAGTTTCAGGCTATGACACCCAGTGCCCGGGAGTCAATGCTCTACACAGCCCTTAAAGAGATGCGCCGACGACAAGGATAAAGGCAACAAGTAACCAGAACCTACCCACTACAACATCATTCCGACTTCACTATCCGACTTGAATGTGAAACAGGATCTTTGGGTTTTGATCCCGGTCACATTTCTTCTTTCCTTTGTTGCTATTACGTTTGATTCAAACTTGTCAAGGGTTTGATTACGTTGCTTGGAACTATTTTCTAGAAGTCGATGGGAGAGTGAACCTCAAGGTTGCGGAGCACGAGAGGAGTGATTGGTTGCTTTGTAGTATAAGTGTTTAGGAAGAACCAATTGCCCATAGAGGTGCGATGGAAAGGATATGGTGCTGAGAAGATTAGAAGTCGGTATTGGTACAGATACGTCGTGCTTAGCTGTAATGTTACAAGAGTTCAAGATATCAAGAGATGCTGCAGGCAATACTTTACAGACAAATGCTTCTTTATAAACGTAAACCGAGCCTCTACGTGGCCAGGTTAAGCAAAAAGAGAAATGAACCGAATTTCTTGCCCTAAAATCCATCCTAAAATTATCCTAAGGCTGAGTTGTTGCAGCGGCTGGGCGAGTGTCAAATGTTTGCCAGCGCAGCGGGTCAACTTCTATATAAATTCAGCACTGCCAAACATCTAACCTTCACCACAACCTCCCAAACAATCAGCTCTTCTTTGCCCACCTTTTCTTCTCTCACACCTCATCTGTCCTTGAAGCTGCCTACCTATCTCCCAGAGGCACTCCCGCCAATAGACAGATACAAACTACTTTTGGTAACGCAACTTGGCCGCCTGCAAAAATGAAATCACGCAGGCATTCGAAACATAGAAGCCCCAAAGGTAAAGAACCTACGGGAAGTAACATAATCGACTTGAGCGAATCTCCCGTCAAAAACATGCCCTCGAGCAACGCCTCAAATGACACAAACATGGCTAACGAGGCCACGGCTACCGGAGCAAACACGATCCCTCTAGGAACAGGATCAGAAGGCTCTTCTGGCAGAGCTGGCGCACCACCCAAAACACCAAACCTGTTCTCACCCTCACCGGTATCAATGGGTCCCAGACCCAAGCGGGTTTGGCAGCCACACCTCCCATTGTTCTCATCGGAGAGTTTGAAGAGCCAAGAACAGGCGAAAAGGCCGGTCCTAATTACGTATTTATTCTATTTTGAGCACGTAAGACGCCTGATCTCATGTAGAACGGGAATAATGGGAATACTACTCCTCGAACCCTCACAAGAGGTTTTAAAACGATCATTTAATATGATGGAAAAGTGCCAGACCATAGAAATGTGCCTGTCCTTGGCAGCCCACGTTACGTTCAAATTTCTCATCTAGAACCTTGGTCCAGGAGGGCCCTTGATCGTGGTTGAGCGCCAAGGGCATGGCAAGATGCTCGTCTTTCAGGATCAAAAACTGGAAAGCCTCAAAGGAGTGCGTGGACTATTGGTGCCAGTTTCGACGAACACTCCTACGAGAAGGCCGCTTGCCGGCGGTATCTCAGGACAACCAGAGTTAGATACTCTGGTTGCCTCCTGGAACAAGGTCGTCGCCAGGCGATTTTGCCAAATGCACAAGGGTTATTTTGAGAACGGCGACTGGGCTACAACTGAGAACAGAAACCAAAGTGATGGCGTATCAAACAGTACCTCCGATAATCAGCGAAAGCGGCCGCGCTTAGATAGCGGAATCTCTTCAGATGTTTCTCCCCGAATTGGGAGCAGAGAAGAAGCCATCAGACCTCAGCCAAGACAACTTTCGCCACTAAGGTATGAATATACTTGGAGTGAGGCAAATGTTGCGTACTAACAGCTTAACAGAAGGCCTCCAGTATCACGAACTCCAGGGAGACCATCTTCGCCCCCAACTCAAGAACGACAAAGTAGGCCCGCAGGCAGCTTCCCCAGGGGTCACGATTCACAGTATCCAGACAAATGGGTGGGTGATGGTGAACCCCACCGCCCTTGCCAACCACGAGGGTTCCGGGAAGACACTGTTGAATTTGACAACATGTCAACTCGACGCCAGAACCAACTTATCAGGACACAAAATCGTACGCTGCTCGAAAAGCTCGAGGAGTTAGGACCTCGATCAGAGCGGAGGCCAAGGAACAACCATGACTCCTACCACAGGCCCTTGACTAGGAGATTCAGAAGCAATTGGTACTTTGAAAGTGATAAAATGCGAGTTACCGCCATCTCTAGGTCTCCTGATTTGGTGAAGAAGGAACAACAACCAATGGGTGACTTTTTGGACCCTGACTTTGGACTTGGTGGAGGAGACAATTTGTACAGTACATCAGTAGCTAGGTGATTGTAACAGCAGGGAAGCTATTCAACAAATGCAGATTGCGAAGAATTGATGATCCCGGTGGTTGAAACGAAAACAGGAACCGACCTAAATTCGTGATATCGAACCATCATGATCTGACTCCGGAAGATGCTCTGAGAGGTTATCTCGATAAAGGCCAGGCAGTTATTCTGTTCTATGTTGTAAGGAAAGTGTTGATGTTACTTCTCTCACTTGAGAGATAATTCAGTCATTCAATTTGCATTATCCAATAGGCCTCGCCTTGAGGTATAACTTGTATAATGATCATAGCAGCCATTGAAAGTGATGTTTGCTCTGTATGTTGCTTGGGCTCTGAGTATCAAGGCGGGGTTGACAGAGCCGCCGCAACAACGGGAAACAAGCGAGCGACACGTGGGGCTGTTGGACCCTGGAGACAAGGGGCAAACACCTAAAATTGTTCCCTTCTTCTTTGAATCATGACTACGCTGCACCATAAGGTTCAGTCTTGTCAGGAAAAGGAAATTGGTCAATCGTCAATGCTTTCTCTTCTCATCTTGACTTCCTTTCAAACATCATCAAGCACGTCAAACAAGCAATCAACTGGCCATTTACTCCCCCCTGTTTACGCCACAGCCATCCAGTCGTATCGGGAGCCCCCCCACTTGCTCCACCCTCTGAACCCTGGACTGTGATGCCAAGACCAGGGGTCCCGCTCATGGAACTCAACAAAATTCCCAACAGAACGGAAGACGAGAAAAAAAATTCGAACACTTCCCAGATTCTACCAATTGACATGGTTCCTACTTTTGCTCCTTACCAGAATGGATCGGAACATCCGTTTTCTCCACCAAAAGGAAAACAGAGAAATGCTCCGGATAATTCAGTAGAGTTTCACGGCGAGAAAAAGCTTGAATTCGAGTGACCCCTGAATGGCCATTGCTTAACATGTCAAGCGAACATCAGGTTAGCCGGTCGACTCCCGGTAATGCACTCTGCTGCTGTGCCGCATTTCAATATTCCCCAGGTTTGTGCAAAAGACATGACATCTTGGCCTACGACATGTAAATGAAGCTATACAGAAACCTGACCAGACACAATTTCCTGACCCCAATTGAGATTCACAAGTACTCTGTACCTTCATCCCCAATGGACGGATAGCCGTTCCGTACAACTAAGGTTATCTTAGCACGAGCTGACCTCTCACCTCGGTTGCTCCCCCAAACAACGACATTTTCACATGTCGATAGTCGTAAACTCTTTAGCCATCTATGCGATAATTCGTTATTCGTATCAAGAGGCCGCCAGCCATGACTTCAACGATCTCGATACCTTCGAGAGGCGATTTATCTTGCCTGAGCTCTCTCTATCAAAAGCTCCACAAACAACCGGGGTCGGGCTTGACCAGATTTATCTCCCTTGCCCGCTGTCTGAGCTTTTCTCCCGCCTTTTGTAACCAATCGACTCGTATCCAATTCACATCGTCAACAAAATCAGAGACAGCCACGATCGGGGACCTTGTCTCTTGGCCTGAGCCGCTAAGCGTGCCCCCCCTTCGAACGTGGTCGACGTCGACGTCGTCCCTCCCGGTTCCCCCCGTTCACCCAAAAGGGATTGATTCACATGTCGATGATCTCCAGCCCTAAGCCAGCTTGGAGCCACTTTGGCCCGCATAAGCTTGCAGCCGATTCGAGAGGGGCGAACAATTCGAGTGTGAAAGGGCCCGGTGAATCGTGAGGCTCGTCTAGGTCACACGCTTTATTTGGACACCGTCAGTCGCCAATGAAGGCCTAAATGCGTGATAAGACACTGCCAACCCTCAAATGGATGACGGGTTTTGTGTATCAGATACACAGATCTAAGCCACCCTTTGTGTATCAGTCGGACATGTCCCGTTAGCGGAGGCAGATCCATTCTTCAGGCGGTGTGAAGATCTAGACTAAGAGGCTGAAGAGGCAGCGGCAATGATAGGCAGGTATTAAGCACTGTAGCTAGTATCTTGCATATCCATCGATGGCAAAATCTCAAGGCTTTTTTGGAGGCGACAGCTTTTGTTGTCCAGAGTCATGCCACTGCGGTTATCCAAGCCCACAGCTCCGCCGGCCGAAGTTGGGGAGCGGGGCCGGGTCTCGGCAGCTTACTGTGTATTTCACGGATAGATATCGGCGAGTAGAATCAACAACAGCAGAAGAAAAGAACATTGCAGGCTCTATTGGGAACGGCAATTTATCCGATAGCCATCCTCCAGAAGCTTAATTGTAATAGTGACAATACTAATCACGGGCTTGGTGATGGTTCAGCCAGCCCCCTCCGCAAAAAATACCAAGCCTTCTGCAAGCCTCATCAACTCGCAGGTGAGATAGGACACATCACAGGCTCGTGAATGCTGTTCAGCTGCTGTACGACCAAGACATAAGACACACATCAGACGGCCACCCCGTCACTGTCTCGTCGGGAGCTATTGCCACATTTCAGGGGTGGGTTAGAAGCACGACCCGTTTTCTAGCGTATTTTCTGGGGTAGGGATTTTTGGTCGCGACTCAAGTCAAGGTGAAGATGCTTCCCTTGAAGCGGCCGTTTCATGGAGCAATTGTATCGTACTGTAAGTGTATGTGAGGATGGAAATTCAGATGTGAATAAACACTGCAGTTGGTAATTTACGTTACTGTGAAAACATTAGATTTGATGTTATCAAAGTAATTCATTAAACTTTCTCTGTGGCAGCATGGTACCTGTCTCCCTCTGAGATTGTCGATCTTTTTGCCAAAGACAGGGAAAAGCGGTAAACTGTATCGGACTGCACAGTAAAAGGAATGGACCTGTCAGTTTCATTTCCATTATCGTTCCACCTTGTATTGCCCGCTTTCGCCGCATTTTCTGCTTTGTGTTGCCGCTGCGCTGAGAGGCCAGAGGTTTTGGGTTGCTTGTCCGTTGTCCCGCCCGCGGCAGCTAAAAGGTACAGTACAGTACCTGCCTTTTTCCAGGCTCCACGCCCCAACAAAACGCTTGCCGAGCAAGCATCCACGCATTAAAGTAAGGTACCTTTACAGTTGAAGGGACACACTTTAAAACTTCAGCCCCCCTTGGCCGTCTCGTAACTCTTTTTTCCTTTTCACCTCCCTTTCTCTTTTTCTTTGACAGTTCTTCTTCGGCATCTCGACTTCTTGACTCTTTTGTCTATTGTCGGCCGTGAACCCTCTCTTCCCACAATGGCGTCCGTTTCGACTTCGGCCCTGCCCAAGCAGAACCCTGCGCTTAGACGCACCGTCACCTCAACTACTGTGACGGATTCTGAGTCTGCCGCCGTCTCTCCTTCAGACTCTCCCCGGCACTCGGCCTCTTCCACATCGCTCTCGTCCATGTCCGAGGTCGATATCGCCAAGCCCAAGTCCGAGTATGGTGTTATGCTCGACACCTACGGCAACCAGTTCGAGGTCCCCGACTTTACCATCAAGGACATCTACAATGCCATCCCTAAGCACTGCTTTAAGCGCTCTGCTCTCAAGGGATACGCTTATATCCTCCGCGACATTGTCCTCCTGACCACCACTTTCAGCATTTGGTACAACTTCGTGACCCCCGAATACATCCCATCCACCCCCGCCCGCGCTGGTCTGTGGGCCGTATACACCGTTCTTCAGGGTCTTTTCGGTACCGGTCTCTGGGTCATTGCCCATGAGTGTGGTCACGGTGCTTTCTCCGATTCTCGCCTCGTCAACGACATTACTGGCTGGGTTCTCCACTCTTCCCTCCTTGTCCCCTACTTCAGCTGGCAAATCTCCCACCGAAAGCACCACAAGGCCACCGGCAACATGGAGCGTGACATGGTCTTCGTTCCCCGAACCCGCGAGCAGCAGGCTACTCGTCTCGGAAAGATGGCCCACGAGCTTGCCCATCTTACTGAGGAGACCCCCGCTTTCACTCTTCTTATGCTCGTCCTCCAGCAGCTCGTCGGCTGGCCCAACTACCTCCTCACCAACGTTACCGGCCACAACTACCATGAGCGCCAGCGTGAGGGTCGCGGCAAGGGCAAGAAGAACGGCCTCGGTGGTGGTGTCAACCACTTCGACCCCCGCAGCCCTCTGTACGAGAACAAGGATGCTAAGCTCATCGTCCTCAGCGATATTGGTATTGGTCTGATGGCCACTGCTCTGTACTTCCTCGTCCAGAAGTTCGGTTTCTACAACATGGCCATCTGGTACTTTGTTCCCTACCTCTGGGTTAACCACTGGCTCGGTAAGCTTTTCTTCATGCAATTGCAATTCAATTCATACTGACCTTTATAGTTGCCATCACCTTCCTCCAGCACACCGACCCTACCCTTCCTCACTACACCAATGACGAGTGGGACTTTGTCCGCGGTGCCGCTGCTACCATTGATCGTGAGATGGGCTTCATCGGCCGCCACCTTCTCCACGGCATCATCGAGACTCACGTTCTTCACCACTACGTCAGCAACATCCCCTTCTATAACGCCGACGAGGCTACCGAGGCCATCAAGCCTGTCATGGGCAAGCACTACCGCGCCGATGTCCAGGATGGTCCTCGTGGCTTCATCCGTGCCATGTACCGAAGCGCCCGTATGTGCCAGTGGGTTGAGCCCAGTGCTGGTGCCGAGGGCGCTGGTAAGGGTGTTCTGTTCTTCCGCAACCGCAACAACGTGGGCACTCCCCCCGCTGTCATCAAGCCCGTTGCTTAAGCAGCATTACGGCGTCGGATCGGTTATGGAATCTAAAATTGTTTCTGTCAGCGTTGATTGTTCCAAGTTGGTTTCTGGTTTAGAGAGCTGGTCATGCTCGTTCATGGGAGTTCTCGCTATGGCAATGGCTGAGATGAGGTGGAGGTTGAAAATAATCTGACGTAACATTCAAAGATTGATGAGCAATATGATAGAGAAAGATAGACGAAGCTCAATGAAAAAGAACAAACCATACTGATTTTCTTGGACGTTTATGTCTTCTTTTGACTTGATTTGTTTCAAAACGATTGTGTTTGGTCGACGTTGACTTTGACCACGGGACCCTCGGATCTGGCAAGTAACCTGATATGATCAGAATGCGGGGAAATGTCAACACACGTGCCCATTGACCAGACTTGATGTCGGCATTTGCTAAGATTGTCGTAATTCTGTATTTAACAGATCATAATTATCGAATTGGTTCTAGGTTTGGTGGTTTGCGAGGATGTGTAGATAATTCTCCGAGTGGTGGTGGCTTGTGAGATGTTGCTTGAGGCGTCTCGAGTTCACATGCAGCTGCAGTGGCACTTACCATACAAAGGGCGATTGTGAATTCGAGATTCCTACCATTGCTACGAATATCTCTTATTTTACAAAGGCTCTCTCAAAAGCAAACCAGTCCCTCTCGAGTGTTTCTCTCCAATACCAGCACAGAAGTTCACTGATGTGAAAAGCGACAACGCAAACGGCGACTTATCCTGAGGATCCACCCAAATTGACGACCAAAACGTAGAACAATCTCGTTGTTACACAGCGTTCATTATTCCCACCGTTATCAAACTTTCACGTCAGACAGGCTCCAGCCCCAATGGTGTTGCGCGTTTGAACGTAGACGGGACCCAATGTTCCTACTCGTGATTCTCCATAGCATTCTTTACGTTCAAGACCTGGGATTGATATGACAAGAGAGTGAGTGGATAGAGCCGGTGGAAGACTGTATAGATCACAAATAGCAAGCTGACTAACATCCAAACATCCGGTGTGGTGTATCGGTTATCATTCCGCGTTTTCAATTGTTCTGCAATTAAGCGCCGCGGCGAGCGGGGTTCGACTCCCCGCACCGGAGATTCCTTTTGCCCTTCTCATGAAGATAATGATCTTTTTTTTTTTTTTTTTTTTTTTTTTTGATCTAAAAGCTCAAATCGTCGGATTCGTGGTGTTGAGCCCATCATGTGACGTCTAACATGGAGATACTGGCTGTATGCTCCTTCCTCGAAATTGAATATGAGATGTGGGGCCGTATTCAAATGTAGCGCTTTTAATTGGCCAGATTTCGATCCCCCGGGCTCTCCCGTGGCGAATCTCGATAGTGGGAATAATACTGAAAGTTGCTTTCGCCCGGAGGAGCCTGGATGATCATCGTTGAAACTCTAAGTTCCCCGAAGAGCGAGCGAGGCTGTCTGACCACTTGGGGTCAAAAAACACTTAGACGAGGTAGTCAAAGATCCTACTAAACTCATCCTAAACTATCCTAAAGTTGACTAAGTGTTTTTATCACTTATGATTCAGGCCCTAAGTGGTCTGTTTGCCATCCCCAAGACTCCCGTCCGTGATGTCACTCTTCGTTGCGCCAGGTTCACTTTGTTAAGGAATGTGATTCAGGATTTCAGGGCCACCAAAAGCGAAACAAATGTGATTGAGTTACCAAAAACTTGTTCACCCTGATATTCGGATTAACAAAGCGTTTATTCCCGGGAGACAGGATCATGGAGGGACATGATTATTTCCATGGAATTGGATATGTCGTCTTGATCGACATATCAGCTTCGTAGCCAGGTACCGCAAGAGTCGTCCAAAACAACCAGAACGTAAAGAACACGAGCATGGAATTACAAATCAGATCAGAGAATGTAACTATTTCTTCTGAACTATGAGGTCTTCGGAAGTGTTTTCCGGACAACAAGCTATGAACATGAATGCTCTGTTCTTTATGCGACAATCCTACTACAGACAAAACCTATTGGAGCTCTGAAAACAATATCGAATTCAAGATAACTTCTACCATGTCTCCTTGACGAGACTTGTGTTACTCAATCTCGTCATACGTCATTAAATTCCAGCCTCCCCGAGCAGTCCCAACTGGGCACATGATACAAATACGGCAACCCAACATCCGAGAGAACGGATCTCAACGTATTGAACTTGATTAATAAGAGAACTTGAACAAGAATTTAGAATTTTGTAACCAGCTATCTTATTGGGCATTGCTCACTTGATTGGGATCATCACTTACGGGAACTTCCGCCGGTCCTGGAAGCCATTGAGAGGGCACGAGACGAACAAGGATCAGCATTCCCGAGATTTTCTTGAGCCACTACTGAGCTCTCTTGGGCCCTCTTTGAACATGATCTGATAATGTCGATCTCAGCCTTGAGTCTCGAACATGACGTTGGGAGCGGTTATCGTGATGGCTGAGGCTCTGTAAGCTAGTCCTAGGACGGCGTTGGCGTCTTGGAGAAAACGACCTGTCAAAAAGGAATCTGGATTCATACCCTAGCAATCCCCTGATGACTGTGCCTGATCGTCATAACAAATAGTTCTTATGTCAGTGTGGGGTGGCATGTAAAGCTTGACAATCACCGTTGAGAGTGTCTTGTCATATAACCTGCAAGGTACGGATCTACCAAGCTTATTCCCACAAACGGTCACTCGTAAGTCGCTTATTTTGGCCGATTTCAGCTTAAAGCTGTCCAATAAGATGCCGCCGAAGAAGGTGATATACTTTCTACTTATAATGAATGCGAAAAACCCCTGGCATGAGGCTGCGCCAAGACAAGCCACCGGAAACAAGAACCGGAAAAAGTGTCAAAAGACAGTGACATCAGATACGCGAGCAGGCCAAGATTCAAGTGGGTGACATCCGTGAAGCCATTACGAGGGCTTGAGATATCAAAAGGATACTTTTGATTACAGTAGTGTTTGCCTGGATTCAAAAACATGTTGAATGTTAGGTCTGCAAGGAAGCAAACCAAAAATGAAAATCAAAGAAATAGAATGTATCCGTGGACTCTTTGCCATGAATTTGATCGGATCCTGAGGTATGTTCCCGTTCTACTAGCCTATAAAAGATATCTGCTCCGAGGAGTAAATATGAACCTGCATCTGCTGTCATACAGACTAGATCTAGATCAAGAATGCGGACCCCATCCCCCATACATAGTAACAGCCAGCCGTTGATGTCGTTCCATACTTAGTAACAGGAGAGTATCACATCTCATATTCCGATGTTGACCTTCACTTTGTTTGATTAGGCCAAGAGCGGCCATCTGGAGATAGCCTCAAAGATCAACTCACAAGATCCGATGAAGATCACCAATTTAGTTTTTAGAATGACACATAAAGATTTCCAAGCACTAGGTGGAGGTCTTTCCATTTTCACACTTGATACAGTGGTTGCCTTGGAAATTAGTGATTAAGGTAGCACAACGTAATCAAAATTCTCATGAGCTGTAGTATTCGTGGCTTCTTCACATTTAGACGACCAAGGACCTGATTGCTAACATACTGGACATTATACGACAAGGGTTTCTTTTGATCCAAACCGTCCCGCAATGATAACTCCACAGCCGCGCTGGTCAGTGTTAGCCTACCCGTTTTGTGCTGCCGAAAACGGCAGCTCGCCTGAGCAACCAAACAAAGTCCGGGGAATTGAGGCGCTCGTTAGACGCAGGCCCCAATCTTGTGCCCGGCACCGAGACATTCCCGCGCCCCAACGATCTACATCAGGCGCCAAGTCTTTAGAGATCTTCAGCTGTTCACCCCGACTCATCATGTCGTCAAAGCTCATCCGGAGTGTTCATCGCGAGTTTAAGTTGTCAACGGGGCGCTAGTTCCTGCTGAGCCCGCTGTGAACGTTGGCGGGAGGGTCGCAAGGTTTACCCCGTGACCGGAAACATGACAGTTCCGCGAGCTAATGGAGACAGGACTTGAGGCTATCCCTAGATTCTTGTGGGCGAGTATGGTGGGACGATGGAGTCCATTTGAGTAGCCCTCTTCAAGCCTGGTAGGTTTACCAGTACTGAACTGATCTTGTCCGCCGATAACACTGACCGTGACAGGTATGCTCAAGGCTGTTGGGAGCCTCTGGGCGGATTAAACTTTCGCTCATGATGTCGTTGCATATTACAACCTGGAGTACAGGGTCCTCTTTCCAGGAGTCCCTGGACTCTTGATATGACGACATGTTATCACGGTGGAAGGCCCGTCGGTGACGAAGGCGTGAAGGCGTCGCTCATAGTAGCCTGTGCGCCTGGCTCTTGTTCAATCGTTATATAGTTGAAGGATCATCTCGTTGGCATTCTATGATCATCGAGGTTGATCAATGCCATTTAAACAATACCAAACATCTATCATGGCTCCCAACATGAGCTGGCGAGCCGTGATGGCTTCACTCTTACTTCTCTCACCTACCCCATCCCATACCCTCCCCTGCGACAGTGAGCCCAACCAGCAAACTGGCATGCTCTATGCTGGAGGCTGTCCACTCCCTGGCGTATGTACATGGGGAAGCTGTACAAGCGTCACGATCGGACTCGACCCTACACAATGCGGCAAACGTGGCAACTCATGCAAAGCCGGAGAGCTCTGCGTTGCTGGTGGATGCTATCCTCTTGATGGGCCAAATACCAACAGCTGCACCTCCTCATCAGGTTCCAATAGCTCTGGGCCATGTCGGCCCGGCCAATGGTGCGATAGTGGGAAGTGTTCCCCAATCCAGGTGACGGCAAACTCTCGTCGCTGTGGCAGTACCAACACACAATGCGGACCTGGATCTCTCTGTGTCAACGACCGATGCCAAAGGTTGGCCATTGGCTCAGACCCCAACTCCTGCGGTACTTCAAATACGACCTGTGCCTCAGGCAACTGGTGCCTTGACGGATCATGTGTGCCCTTTCAACTTGGTACCAACGTCCAGTCCTGTAAGAGCAGCAGCGAATGCTCCCTTGGCGCATCATGCCGAGGCGGTTACTGTCGTCAGGCCTTCATCTCGACCGACACTTATAACTGTGGTCTGGGAGCCAACCCCAAGAACTGCACCGACGGTCAACTCTGTGTTTCTGGACAATGCCTTTCACTCAACATTACTTCAGGGACACCTACTGATTGCGGCTCTAATGGAAAATGCCAACCAGGATCTTACTGCTCGAATAACGAGTGCCTACCTATCAAGATCTCAACCGACCTATCGCAATGCGGAAGCAGCTCAGAATCCTGCGGAAACAACCAGGTGTGCGTCTCGGACCAATGTACCAGCAACCTGGTCCATCAATCCAACACTGCTAGGGTCGCATGTGGTGCTGGGACTGGAGGTCCCGGAGCACGTATTCCCGGTGCAGATGAGGATGGGGATACACAGTCGGGTGATGGAGGCAGTTCCTCTGGAGGAAGCGGCAGCCCTGGCGACGGTGAGTCGAATGGCAATGGCTCGGGAGATAATGCCGACGGCCAAGAAGGAGGATCTTCTGATGAAGATGGACCATCGGGCCAAGACAATGATGCATCCGGTAATGGAGATGCACAATCGCCAGATGGCTCCAACGATGGAGACGCCCCTGGCAATGGGGACTCATCGGAAGGAAACGGCGCAACCTCAGCTCGGCCAGAGGGAACCTCGGGCGATGCTGGGCGAGGGGGAGATGACTCAGCTTCTGGCTCAGGAAACGGGGATGGGCAAGCAGACCAAGATGGATCCGATCAAAATGGCGCTGACGGAGCATCATCGGACCAGAATGGAGGAGATACTGGCTCCGGGTCACCAGCTTCAACTTGCGACCCAGCCTGTACTGGCAATACTGTCTGTATCAACAACCAATGCGCTTCAGTTCAGGACCCGTCATCCTGCGGTACCTCCTCCAGCCGTCTCCTGCGTCTTCTGCGGAGACAAGCGACATCAACCTGCCAGCCAGGCTTTGCTTGTATTAACAACGAGTGCGTACCGGCCGATGGCCCGGTCAACTGCGGCGCATCAGGTGTCAATTGCCCCATCAACTATGCTTGTATCCAAGATTCCTGCGTGGCTCTTGGTGATCCAACTTCATGCGGTGGCGAAACTTGCAGCAGTGATGAAGTTTGCATCGGCAACATCTGCACGCCAAGTCCCGGTTTAGCTAGCTGCAATGGAGTTGCTTGCCCTACTGGTGAGACTTGCCAGAACGGAGCTTGTGTCCCCATCGACGGCACAGGCTCAGGTTCAAGCGGAGGTGCAGGAACCCAGGGAAGCGGCTCAAATAATGGGGCCGATGATGGATCTTCCTCTTCAAGTGGTGGCAATGGGAACGGCGACAACACAGGCGGGGAAGGACAGGACAGCGGAGATTCCTCGGATGGGGCCTCTCCTAACGACGGCTCTTCTGGCGATGGGTCACAGGCTGGCAGTACACAAGGACAAGGCTCTGGTGGTGATGGTTCAGGGGATTCTGGCTCAGGATCTGGCTCTGGTAGTGGTTCTGGATCTGGAGATGGCTCCGGCTCAGGCTCAGGCTCAGGCTCCAGCAGTGGCTCTTCTGGCGGCTCAAATGACGGTGGAAGCTCAGGATCCGGGACGAGTCCAGGAAGCGGAAATGGCTCGGGCAACGGATCA
Source organism: Fusarium oxysporum f. sp. lycopersici 4287 (assembly GCF_000149955.1). Lineage (NCBI taxonomy): Eukaryota > Fungi > Ascomycota > Sordariomycetes > Hypocreales > Nectriaceae > Fusarium > Fusarium oxysporum. The sequence goes on along the minus strand of NC_030987.1, from coordinate 4,632,467 downwards.
AATTCAGGATCAGATTCACCCTCAGGCAGTAGTTCAGGTTCTGGATCTCAGGGAGGTAGTGGTTCAGGATCAAATGGTGGAGATGGTGACGGTAATGGCTCTGGATCCGGGCCCGACTCTGGCTCATCATCAGGCAATGGTTCAGATGGCAGTGGAAATGGTTCACCAACAACACGTCAACCAGCACTTACGGCCAGACCACAGGGTAATGTTCCTGGTGGTGGTGATCCTGATACCGACAATACCTCTGGTGTTGCTAATACAGAGTCAAATGGCCGACAGACCTCGAGTACACAAGCTGGAACCCGTCCAAGCCAAACTGGTAGCCAAGGAAATGGATCTGGAGGTGATGGACCTGGAGGCGACAACGGGTCCAGCAGTCGGTCGCAATCAGCGTCCTCTCCGAATCAGACTGGGGGTACAGAGGGAGGTGGTACAGGTGGCGATGGCGACCCTGCCTCGAGCGACCCTGTGTCCAATGGCGGCTCAGAGGCAACATCGGGAGCTTCTGTATCCGGCGGTTCTTCGCCTTCAGGGTCAGGTGGATCGGGAGCTACGGGCTCAACAGACCAGACATTGCCAACGTCCATCCTATCCGATGGGGCACCAATTGTCAATCCTGGCCCAGGTTCAACGGGGGCATCTGGAAGATTGGTAACATCAACTTCGAGGCAGATTGGAAGCCCCGAAGGAAACCCTACGGGTGGCGGAGATGGCGAGCCATCACCAACAGATAGTAATGGTGGTGGTAACACAGGCACTCAAGGGTCAGAAGGGTCAGGCAGCCTCTCAACGAACAACGGGGGCGCGTCGGCTACAGGCGGTAATGGAGGCGGCACTGGTACTGCAACTCAAGGTTCAGGCACTTCAAATACTGTTGCCAGTCAGTCTAGCTCTCGAAACCCAGCTGGATCTGGCACAGGTGGTGGACAATCTTCAAACACTGACGGCGGCCCTAACGCTGGAGGCCAAACAAGTGCAAGTGGCAGTCAACCTTCAGCGACCAATTCGCAGGGAACCAACGCAAGCCAAGGGGCTGGAACGACTGGTTCTTCAAATGGCCAGCCAACTGGTGGACAGTCTTCCTCTGTCACAACCACAGGCCAAGGCTCGTCACCCACTGATGGATCCCCCACATCCTGCTCAGATGATAGTGATTGTGTCATCGATACCGAGCTCTGCATTTCTGGAGGGCTCAACATCTGCACTTGCGTGAACGCAGTATGTGTCCCGACCACTGACCCAGATGGTGCTTCTACAGCAGGAAGCGCCAGCTCTGCTGCGGCATCTGGAACCCAGGGCATCAACCCATCAACGCCGACAGAGAGTGGTGAAGGTACACCATGTACCGATGACGATGACTGCTTAGCTGATGTCTCGCTGTGTTTGAGTGGCGCGCTCAATCTATGCACTTGCGTTGACGCAGTGTGCGTTAGAGACACGACAACGAGTGGCTCTCAAGTCTCAAGCACGGCTTCTGGCAATAACCCAGGGTCTGGTGCCGGCGGATCAGGAACTACAACAGCCGGCGAGTCGGCTACACAAACAAGATCGGCATGTTCTACCAGCGACGACTGCGTGGCCGACGTAGCATTATGCCTGGTCGCAGGGCTCAACTTATGTGTCTGTGTAGATGCTGTATGCCAACTTGGACCCGACTCGAGCAATGGTGGAGGTGGCGATGATGAACCAACCACAACAGCTGGGGCACCAGCAGCACAAACATCAGTACCGTGCGCAAATGCTGAAGACTGTACAGCCGCCCTCGGACTGTCTGTCTTAGGAATCTACGTCTGTGTGGACCTCATTTGTCAGCTTCAACCAACTGCCGACCCTACGAATGGAGGTACTACAGCTTCGCAAACAGGCTCCATCGCGGTTCCCACCATCACTGAACCTATCGATTGTGCGACAGATCAAGACTGCGTGGCGGCGTTGGGAGCTAACGCGTTAGGAATCTTCGCATGCATAGATCTCTTATGTGAGCAGACGGCTACAGCTTCTGGAGCTGGTGCCTCTGCTACTCAGCCTGCCGCGTCTGTGCAAGGAACTGACGTCGAGTGCTCGACGGACCAAGACTGTGTGGCTGCCATTGGAGTTGGGGCTCTTGGCATCTTTGCATGTGTCAATCTTCTTTGTCAACAGACAGCAACAGCTAGCGTTGTGACGACAGCAACTAACACTGGGGTCTCTGCTTCGGCTTCTACAGCTGATGTTGAGTGTGCAACTGACCAAGACTGTGTCGCCGCTCTCGGCGCCCAGGCATTGGGATTATTTGTCTGCGTTAACGCTCTCTGCCGGGAGACTACTTCAACTGCAGGCGCTGGACCTTCGACAACTCAGCCGCCTTCTCCGGGAGCCACCGCCGATATCGAGTGCTCAACAAACCAGGACTGCATCGCAGCAATTGGCGCAAATGCTTTAGGGATTTTTGCTTGCATAGACCTGATTTGTCAACAGACTGCAAACCCGAGCAGCGGCTTTGTCACTGTAACATCTGGCAATACAGCGGCACCAACTGGTAGTTCGGAAACACCATGTTCTGGCGACAGCGACTGTACGGTCGCAGGCCAGACATGTGCCGCAGATGGCTTTTGCAGGGCATCATCCCCCAGTACTGGCAACGGAGGCGCCTCATCTTGCTCCGACAGTGTTGATTGCCTCTTATCTCTGCAACCTCTTTGCGCCCTTGGCCTCTGCGTTTGCTTGAATGCGGTTTGCAGTCCACCATCAAACGTCAACACATGTTCGACAAACTTGCAGTGCAGAGCTGGACAAAGCTGTCAACAAGAAGTCTGCGTCGATGATGTCTCTTGTTCTACAGAAGATGACTGTGTGGCAAACCTGAACTTGTGTACGTCGCTGGGAATCTGTGCTTGCGTCAATGGATTGTGTACTCTATAACGCATCCCTGGCCCATTTCTTCTTTTTCTATGACAGACTGTTCTACTTATGGGGCATGGTTGATGCTTATTATTATTTTAATTTCGTCTTTCTATTGCCTGAACTTCTTGTATGATAAGAGGGATGATGGTTGAGGCCGGAACACATGTATAACAATTTGTAGCTTTATGTCACGCAAATACCCCTTCGCAACTCTTTCGCCTATAACGCATATAATATTTCATTATAAGAATATAATATCTCTATTCCGCTTCCCAATTACATTCCGCATGCCGCAATTGTATGCCATCAATGAAAATTTCAGGAAACTTGCTGCAGATCAATGAACCCTCGCATGAGCGAGGAGAGGATAGGCTCTATTTCACAAACAATGACGTCCGATACGAGAAATGAAGTTCTTTTGCGTACATTCTAAAATTGTAAATATTGGTGTTCCTGATTTGTGTCGTTAGAGATCTGTAAAGGTTATCGCGTGGTGAGAACATGGAGGTTTTTTTTTTTTTTTTTTGACCATATTTCTTTACCTGCCAAAAAGCTTCCCCCCCCCCCCGACTATCCTTACCATCGCCTCGCATACCCCATGAATGAGCGCCATCAACGAACCCCTCCATTAAGCCGAGCCGACAAATAGGACATGAGCGTCGGCGATGGAGAAACTGACGACACTCCAGGGTATTTCGACTGTGGTTCCTCTGATGCAACTAGAGGAAGTGTAGAGAGGAGAGGGGTCACTTGGGTATATCCTCCGTCACCGTCTTCGCTTCGTCCATGGAGATCAATCGCGATATTTACTGCGACATGCGCCAGCCCACGGTCACTGATAACCAAAGCCCCCGCCTGATTTGAAGATCTTTGCCATAACTTTGGGACAATGTCTTCGAGATTCGGGTTGGCTGCTTGCCACGCCACTGAGTCCAGAATAGATGTTCTGGGATTGAACAAGGTGCCCTCACGGTAAGTGGATAGGTCGAGTAAGATCGTGTGATGCATGAAGGTGACAAGGAACTTCTTGAGCTCAGATTTCGATGCTTCGGGCTGGCTAGGGAACGGGACGGACGACATATGGTCCATAAACCACACTCTCCCTCTGATAGCTTTGTAAACCCATATCGCGCTGTCGATCTTTCGGAAACTTATGGTGACCTTGACGACAGCTGATAGATTCCGATCCCATTCTTGAAAAGGGTTTGGAGTGTCAGGTCTGAAAAGAGGATTCAGAAACGCTGAAATTTCATCTCCGATTTGCGATAGGGTAAGGCCCGGTGTTTTGTGCAGCAGTTTTCTAACTCTGAATGAGGACAATAGGAGAGCAATAATGTCATTGTCGATGTGGTTGTTGATGTTGTCCACAAACAGGCGTAGGATATGGCTTTTGCCACCTTGAAAATAACCAAAGGCGATGGGCGAAGCAGAGATTAAGGACTGGAAATTCCCTAGTGATTCAAGACCCTCGAAAATTTGAATCCAGATCTCGAGTGGGAGCCTGGGTAGGTCATTTGAGAGTGGGGGAGTCGAGATGGTTGATGATGAAGCCATTGTGAAGCATCAATGGGTTGTATAAGAACAAAGAATGTTGACAATGGAAAAACAAGTTAGATAAATAAAATTCGAGCAGAAAGGGGGTTTTACCCTCATTTAAACTTTACAATTCTTTACTTAAGCACTGTAATATGGTGGAAGTTCAGGACGAAGGTTCTGATTTAAGTTTAACTTACATTATCTTGCCGAGAAGTCTTTGACTTATACCGATAGAGGAAACTATAATTGTGATATTTCAGTGAAAAAATAAGTCAATATACTAAGAGAAACATATATTCATGCCATGATGATAGTTAATTGAAAGTTCTTCTTCCCAACCTTTGCAAAATCAGATAACATAAAATGGCAATTATCTCCAACCCTTTGGTGCCGGGACCTACTCAGACAATACTCAGAAAATCTTCTCTAAGACTTATCATCATTCAAAGAATTTTTGCTGACATCTGATACTGCTCAAGGGTTATCGAGCTGGCCCCAAGCAACTGAAGTTGAACCACCAATCATGTTGGAGTCTTTACCTTGGGTCATTACTCCACTAAGGATCTGGCTGACGCCAGCCAGACACACTATCCTGGAAACATTGCCTGCAGATCGTATGAGATCCACAAAAGTTGCTGTTGTAAGAAGAATATAAAAGGATGGAACTATTCCTCAGGATTAACTATCCCTATTATCCTCTACCTTTCAATCTCATACATTGCTTCCATTCAAAACCTCTTAGCCACCATCATATCATGGTACAACACGGTCCCAAGACTACGGTTCACCAGCTCGCACAAGAGTATGCACCCATCATCAAGGGCAAGACTATCCTTACGACAGGTGCAAGCCGAGGAGGTCTCGGTGCACTCTTCGTGGAAGCTATTGCAGTCGCAGAACCTGGACTGGCTATTCTAGCTGGCCGGAGTGTTGGCAAGCTCCAGCAAACTGCAGACAATCTTGCTGCCAAGTATCCCAAGCTGAAGACAAAGCTTCTGAGTATTGATCTTGAGTCTCTTCGTTCTGTTCGTGCAGCTGCAGAAGAGGTCAATGGATGGTCAGATGTTCCTAAGATCGATGTCTTGGTCAACAATGCAGGGATTATGGCGACAGACTTCAAGCTGACGGAAGACGGCTTCGAAAATCAATTCGCTTCGAACCATCTGGGTCACTTCTTGTTTACAAATCTGATCATAGATAAGATCCTTGCTTCAGAGACGCCTCGAGTGGTCAGTGTTTCCAGCAATGGCCACCGGCTGGGGCCTATCCGATGGGGTGACCCCAATTTCAGCGTAAGCTTTTACGACACTTCATTATGGAATTACTGCTAACCCGCATATAGAATGGTGAAAGATACAACAAGTGGAGTGCATACGGGCAGTCAAAGACAGCAAACATGTTGTTTGCCATCTCTCTTGCTGAGAAGCTCGGCAGTCGCGGACTCCAGGCGTTCTCCCTCCATCCTGGCGCAATCCTTGATACTTCTTTGGCTAAACATCTAGATACTTTGGATAGTCTGGGTAAGTGCTCAACGGATGACTTATAAAGACTGTCAAGCTAACGAGCGTAGTCGAAGCGGATCGTGCAATGGGGGACCCCTGGGGTTGGGTGGATTGGTCTACTGTCCCAGTTTGCTCCGAGGTCGGTGCTGCAACACACGCGTTTGCTGCTTTCGATCCCGATCTCAAGGGTAAGTAGGACTCCAAATAGTCTCAGATTTACAAAGACTGATCTCGATAGAACATAACGGTGCATATCTGCTTGAATGCCGTCTAGCAGACCCTGTGACTGATACAGTCAGACCGTGGGCGACAAGCTCAACAGAAGCAGAGTTACTTTGGAGGAAAAGTGAAGAGATGGTTGGCCAAAAGTTCTCTTTTTAGATTAGCCACGATCAACGAAGATATGGAGAAGCTAGACTGTGAAAGACAGCAGAGCTTTTACAGTAGTTACTTGTCTATTTTGTTGTTCTCTTAGTAAACATCTCTTATCCCCGGAGGTGAGTGCTGAAACAGAGGCTGAGCTGCTTTAGAGCCCAAGTGAGAAGATGGTTTATTAGACCAGCGGCGAGACTTAAGTCTGTTTGGATGTTTAAAATAACTATGATATCTTCGAACTAGTACGCTAAATATTGACAAGTCAACCTTCCAGTATCCTCCGGTATCCTTTGTACTTTATTCATGTATAGGTTCCAAGGAATTCAATCGAGAGGCTACCATGACTTCTGACTTTCTATGAAGTACCTTACGATCACAATGACAGTCTTTCTGTAGACAACAGCCTCGTGTATCCAGAACTCATCCTGCAGTGTTCCCAATCCAAAGGGATAATTTCCTATTCAATCTTGGTGGTCTAATGGTTTTCAGACTCTCAAGGTATCTGGCGTTCAGTTTGTGAGGTTATGGCTATGGCATCAAGCGATAAGCATTGACTTGATGTGCTGGATTCTGCGCGAGAGGTCGTTGACAGCAACTGATGGTTTGTTGTATCCCGTCGCTAGGAGTAAAGTCTGACTGACAGGGTGAAATGTATAAGATGTGCCCGACTAAAGTAGCCATCTCCTCTAAGAAGGCTGTCCAACTTGAGTTATGTCACAATCATCTAAGCACCGGACCATGTCTCGTGGTGGTTTCCTAGTAAGATTATGTTAGCTTCCAGGCTGATTATCTGACTCCATAACAAAGCGTAACTCACCCTTCAGAAGATGTCTAATGGGCTCTGACTTCAGGTCAAACCCATGAGCTCCAAAGCTATCCAACTGAGCTTCTGAGAAGCAAGTAGGAAGATCAGTTCCTCCAATGTACTTGAGATATTCCAAAGTGGCACTCAAGCAAGGCAAGTGAGCATCAGCCTTAAGACCTTCAAGTACAATCGCTTTGAGCGAGGGCCAAGACTTCTTGATCTCGTTCGGCACCCCAGGTCTGCATAGCGGGTGCACGTCAGAACCCTCAGTGTATGCAACGTCAAGGATGTCAAAGATGTAGTCAGACTTGATGATGCAGCCAGCTCTCCAGATATTCAAGACGCGTGTCATGTCAACACCCCAACCTTCCTGTCGGTTCTTGCGTTCCATGACATCAAATCCCTGGATGAAGCACGCAAGACTTGTGACATAGACGGCTTGTCGTAGTTGTTCAAGAATATGAGCTCGCCTCTCGGGTGCAACTGTGAAGGGCTGTGGGGAGACGGTTCCGATGGAAGCCTTGACGGCACTCCTTTGCTCGACTTCGGCTGAGGCAAGTCGCAGGTAATGGGCGGCGGTCAAACTTGGTGCGGGGACGTGAGAGGCGACAGCTTCGATGTTGGCCCAAACTCCGGTGCCTTCGGAATCGTTGGCATCCTGGACAACGGCATCTCTGATCTGATGCAAGAGAGAGCCGCCATCGACAGGGCTTCGGGTTCTGCAGATAGGGCCGCTGATCGATACGAGGAAGTTGCCTTTCTATATCATGAATGGTTAGCAAGCTTGTAGATAGTCAGCTTTGGAAAGCACTTACAAGTTCTCCCTTCTCACACCAAGAGTCAAATACGTCGCCAATCTCGTCACCAGTCATCTTCAAGCACTTGTCCATAATCTCCCATGCTTCACAGAGACTGGACATGACTCCGTGCTCGATGCCATTATGGATCATCTTAACAAAGTGACCACTTCCACCGGTGCCAATATTGGTCACACAAGGGCGACCTTGGTCATCTTTGGCCGCGATCCTAGAAAGAAGGGGGAGGACCTGCTCGACAGCCCATTTCTCACCACCCGGCATAAGTGAAGGACCATACCGAGCCCCAAAGCTTCCACCTGAAATACCTAGTCCGATATATGCAACACCAAGGGGACGAAGAATCTCCTGTCTCGCTTGTGTGCGTTCGTAGTTCTCGTTCGAAGCGTCGATGAGGATATCGCCTTTTGAGACACGTGACTTGAGTTGCGCGACGACACTATCACCAGGACGGCCATTCGGTAAGCTGAAGATAAAGACCTTGGGTGATCCAAGTCCTTGACAGAGGGTATCGTAGTCCTCGCAGATGTGAATACGTTTCGATAGTCCGGCGGCCTCCGCGTTCTTCGCGACCTTATCGAGACTTGCTCGTGATGTATCAACGATAGACACGTCTAGACCTTTTTCTGCGAAAAGGAGGGAGACGGCGCCCCCCATGGTGCCTGCTCCAATAATACCGACCTAGTGGATGCATGCGTTAGTGACATTGGAGACAGGTAGTGTTGGTCTGGGGTAATTACTTTGGTAATCTCCATTTTGAGTTGTTGATATCAGAATATGTAGTTGATTAAGAGGAAGTGATTAAATCAGGAGGCTTGTCCGTTGAGGATACAGAACTATCTACATTTCATAACACGTCCAACCGAGGATTTAAATACACGAGGATTCCTCAGGAATCACTTGGAACAATCAAGCTGATGTGAGCCTTGATACTGTACTGCCTCAAGTTTCACATGATGAGGTTGACAGTCAACTATCTAAAAGGCGCATATGATCCTCAAAATCAGGGAAACTTCAGACTATGAACGATAATAAAGAACGTTCTTGACGATTTCCTACGAAGAGGTCGACAGTCAACTTGAATAGCGCTCAATAAATCATGACTCGGCCATGCGGAGTCTCCGAATTTTCATGCCGTTCGAAGCCGGAGAACCCCCACGGGGATCGAGAACGACAGACCTGTAGCGTGGAGAAAGAGCCTCATTAAACTTCTCCCCCTACCAAGGCTCTAGTTACGTATCGTGTCCCACTGCCAGGCTGACTGTCGACCACGCACAAGCCAAGTACCGACACTAAAAGCCCCATCCTAGCAAAAATGTCAATGTTCCGATTGGTAGCTGACAGTCAGCCTTTCTCCACAGCTGACTTCTTCGCGACTAGTCTGAAATTGGTAAGTGGTCTCCGAATTTCTCCAAGTTCTGTTGAACATGGGGTTGAACTAGAGAATTGCTCGCGTGAAGCTGAAACTCCAAGATAGATGGAGTTGGCCGATGAAGGGCTTTATGAATTGACATAAATACTTTTCATCCATTCCCCATACCCCAGATAGTTTAATTCCCCAAACCCCAGAGGATCATCACTCATCTGGAGTTCCATCCAACTTTATCTTCTCTTCTTATCTTATCAGGACTTTGTGGTTTTTTCTCACCATCATGACCAACGAGATCACCAACTCGACTGCCACCGGCGCAGCTCGAGCTGAGAAACCCTCCTTCGAGACAAAGGAGAACCTCGAGAGTTTTGTTCCTCACAGCGATCGTCTCGCCCTCGCCCGAACAATGGATCCCGAAACTCGTGCTCGAGTTGAGAAGCGTCTCAAACTCAAGCTCGATGCTCGTTGCGCTCTCTTCGTTCTGATTTACATCATGAACTATCTCGATCGAAACAACATTGCGGCTGCTCGCCTCAAGGGCTTGCAGGATGACCTTAAGCTGGACGATAATGAGTATGCCACATGTCTCAGTATCCTCTATGTTGGTTACATCCTTATGCAAGTCCCCTCCAACATGTTCATCAACAAGATCCAACGACCCTCATTATATCTCGGTGCTATCATGCTCCTTTGGGGCCTGATTTCAACCCTCTCAGGAAACGTCCATAACTTTACCGGAATGGTTGTTATCCGTTTCTTCCTCGGTTTCACTGAAGCTGCCTTCCTGCCCGGAGCGTTGCTTATCCTTTCGAAGTGGTATACCCGCCGGGAACTCACAAAGAGAAATGCTGTCCTCTTTTGTGGTAACTTGATTTCCAATGCATTCTCAGCTTTGATTGCTGCTGGAGTATTATCTGAGATGGATGGCGTGCTCGGGCACGCTTCCTGGCGATGGCTCTTCTGGAGTAAGTCTTTCATCAGTCATAACAAAGAACATGGCTAACAATAACATAGTTGAGGGTGCCATTACCATGTTCATCGCCATCCTGGCCGTCTTCATCCTTCCCGATCTTCCTAGCAACACCCGTGGTTTCTCTCAGGAGGAGCTTGCAGTAGCTCAACTTCGAATGATCGAGGATGTTGGTGAGGCTGATGAGGATGCTGAGGGTCAAGGAGCTGTTGCTGGATTGATGATGGCCCTCAAGGATGGCAAGATTTATGTCATGATGCTTACCTTTGCTGTCTACGTTGTCGGTCTGTCTTTCAACGCCTTCTTCGTAAGACTTCCTCCTATCCCTTGTATCGTTTCCAAATACTGACATTCTATAGCCATCTCTCACCAGCACCCTCGGTTTTGCTTACGTACCAACTCTCCTCATGAGCTCCCCACCCTGGCTCTTTGCATGCATCGTTTCTCTTATCGTTGCCTGGAGTTCTGATCGAACACAGGAGAAGGTATGCTCTCATAAACTCATATTACTTTTGGTCTCCATACTAACCATTTTAAAAGTTCTGGCACATTGTTGGTCCTATCTGCATTGGTTTAGTCGGATTCATCATCAGCATGTCAACACTCAACGTTGCTGCACGATACCTTGCTCTCTTCCTCCAAGCATCTTCTTACGCTGGGTATGTCGCTCTTCTAAAATTATCAACTTATCGAAAATTCCAACTAACATCAAAATTTAGATACATCGTCTTCTATTCTTGGATCAGCTCAACATTCCCTCGCCCTCCTGCCAAGCGAGCCGTGGCCATCGCCCTTATCAACGCCTTCGCACAACTGGGTAACATCGCTGGAAGTTACGTCTGGGGTCTCAAGGAGAATGGCTACCGCAAGAGCTATGGCATTGTCACAGCCATGTTTGGCTGCACCATCGTCGGTGCTCTTGTTCTTCGCATGATGCTTTCCAGGTTGAACAAGCGACTTGAGGAGCTTGAGAGGGCGGAAACAGAAGCCCATGAGGCCGAGAAGGCTCGGGAGGCTCAGACTGATGAGGCTCTTCGTGTTCAAAAGGGCTTCCGTTATCTTGTCTAAGGTTTGGGATAGGGCAAGTAGCCAGTATTTTAGACTGCCCTACCTTAAGCCTGTGTATTTAAAAAAGGCAATCTAAATTGAGATACCGTTTGATCTAGTAGCTGTTTTGGACAAGAACCAGATTTGAATATGTCAAATATGTTAGTCCATGGTTTCATTCGAACTTATACTACCGTGTTTTCTGTGTATCATAGCAGGTCATCACACGAGCAATTGCATGTAAAGTCGCTTATGTTACACAAGTGTTGACGTACGGTAGTGGGGGTTAGCTTGTGAGTACTTTAGCGTGGGTGGTTTGGTGGGGGTCCAAGAGGAGAGCAGAAAAAAGACAATAGGCAAAAGTCCCATTGATAACTAGAAATGCAGGCAATAATTCATACTCTAATAGCAATGACTTATACCAGACAATCTGCTGGAAGTGATATCATCAACAAACATCATGGCTTCAAGTGGTCAGGCGTCCGTCAGCTTACTCTTTCCTGTTTAGATCCGAATGTCTGGTCCCGTGTTTAAGTCGGGCCGAAAGCGTACTAATTGCGGGGCTAAATTGCGGGGATGGGCAAGGGTTCCTGACGACGGGTTTACTAGCCACCGTACGTCGCAAATTCTAACCATCATCCCATCTTCTAAAGCATTCAGACTTTAGCCCTTCGATCCTCAACAGCTGGACGAATCATGGATCCAAACTCAGTCAAGTCCTCTCCTCCTCAACAAGCCCCTACTGTAGAAGAGCCTACAACATGTCGAGAATGTCGACGCCGCAAAGTGAAATGCGATGGTGTCATGCCCGTCTGCTCAATCTGCCGAAAGTACAGAAGGCATTGTCTCTACGACAAGCACAGTAGAACCCGGTTGACCCGAAGGTACATACATGGAGCCCCGTCTATGAGCGACTGGGGAACCTGTCGGGCTAACAGTGACGTAGACAACTCACCCTCCTGGAGGAGCGTCTTGAGAAGGCTGAAACAGTCTTGAGGCGACATTACACCGATGGCCAGATTGCTGAAATGCTAGAAGGTCCAAAAGAAGGACTAGTAACTCAAAATCAACAAGTACCAGCGGCGACACCAGCAACTGCACCTGAATCGGCGCCTACACCAGCACTGACCTTGGGAACGACGCCGGGGTTAGTCAGCTTGCCAAATACAACCCCAACCCCAGGCAATGTGGACAACCTCTTACAGCTGCCAAACCAGACACCCGACCCTAGTATTTATATGACAGGCACAGGAAATGCAGGAACATTCACTACGGATCCCCTGCTTCTAGCACCCATTGGTGAATTAGATGCAGCCCCTGGACTCTGGACTGCGTCACAAGACACAGCTTTCGAGGCCACTCCAGCTCCAGCCGACAACTTCGAGTGGAACGAACAAGAGACATCATGGGGGACATATGATCCCGCGACTTGGTCTATAACAAACCATGTTGACGGAAACCCCCAAGCTATCATGGACGGCATGGCCTCTCTAACCATTGGTGATCAAAAGAGAGGATACTATGGCGCCGCTTCTGGATCCGCCCTCTTACGTCAGATCCTATCTGCCCGTCCAGATGGAGAAGAAGTTGACGCCGAAGTGGCACTACATGAGATTGAGTCTCTATTTCAACAACACTCGGATCATTCACAATGGTTTCGTTCTCAAGCTATGTTGACCAGAGTGGCTGTCGAGAACCTTATCGATGCCTTCTTTGTCTTCTATCATCCTACGTTTCCTATCGTGCATGAGCCCACTTTTCGAGCGCAGTATGCAGGCACGCTTCCTTGTGCCAACAAAGGCCACTGGAACACGCTGGCAAACATTCTCGCAGCCTTGGGATCGTTTGCGAGCAGTAACGTTGCTGATGCTACAGACCTACCGATCTTCCAGGCCGCACAAAAGAGCTTGTTTTCAAACTACCTTGAGGTTGGAAACCTAACCCTTGTGCAAGCTTTCAGTTTGTCCTCGAACTATATGCAAAAGCGAAACAAACCCAATACTGGCTTCAACTATGGTGGCTTAGCTATTCGACTGGCCATTGGTCTTGGACTTCATAAGGACTTGGAGGGGAACAGTCTTTCTCCCTTACAGACAGAGACTCGACGCAGGATATGGTGGTGTCTATGCGTGCTTGATGTTGGCGCCACTATCACGTATGGCAGACCTTTGAATTGGCCCCAGGCTGGCGTCGAGACTGCTTTCCCTCTGAATATTCACGAAAAGGTCAGTTGATAAGAACGAATCACGCGAACTTCTTATTGATTGTTACTATAGGATCTAACCCAAGACTCCACTCACTGCCCACCAGAAGTCGAGGGCATCACGATGTACACCTATATCCGAGTTCAGTCAGCTTATCATCTCAGCACCATGACCGTCTATAACCGTCTTATCACCAGCCCCTTCCCATCCGCCACGGAGCTAATAACTCTGGATGATGTCTGCATCGGCTCTTGGCTGGCCCAAGTACCATATTACTATCTTGCTGTACCCCCTCCAGACTCCGAGTTCGCGCTGGGCATGGGTATTTCTGAGTGGCGTTACCGAAATCTCAGAATCGTCATGTATCGCCCATTCTTGGTCCGCTGGGCACGATCATCCGCACAGAACGCGCAGCAAAACTTGACGAGTAGCGAGAACCTCGCTGTATTCAGATGTCTGGATGCTGCGAAAGAATCAATCACACATATTCAAGGATACTGGACGTCTCGCTCACATTCAAGGCTCGCAGCCTTTTATATTCTGTAGGCTATTCCCAAACCTCTGCCAACCGTCAACTAACAATGTCAGGTATTTCCTATTCCACGCTACACTAATTCCTGTCCACTGCTTAAGGCAGAACCCCCATCACGCACTGGCACCCGACTGGCGCGCGCAGATCCAGGCGTCCCTATCCATCATGGGTGCCATGGCAGAGCTCAACCCCAATAGCTCCAAGTGTCGCGATATTACTCTCAAGCTGTGCTGGCCACACTTGGATGAAGAGGGTGCCCGCACATACTGTGACAATGCCCCATTCGTCCCGAGTGTAGGAGACAGCGAGGCAGCTTCAATAATCAATGGTTATAATACATGGTGCGAGTCGATGACGAACGCCGGGATATCGGTCCCATATGACTGGGCGGATGACAACGACTCGGCTCTCGGGTTCTTTTAATAGTAATTACTATTTGGGAAGCTGTTTCCTCAACGATCGGCCAAGATCCTCGCTAGATGCTGCATAAAAACCTGTCTCTTGTCAATCAATGCAACCAAGCAAAAGCCTAATAGATCTCGTGTCAGGCTCAAGACCAATGCAATGCTGTCTTTTGAGAACGAGGTGCAAGTTGTGATGGCATTAAACTGATGTTATAACTGCCGGAAGACTATTTAATTGCATAAAGACATTAAACTTTCTTGACCGCACCAACGTTGCACTCTCATGCAACCTCCGCGACGGCCCAGCGATGATCGTTATGAACGAATAAACCTTCAACCGGTTCCAAATTATTCCAGTTTCTTGTCTGAAAAGTCATCAAAGCATTTTATGCTCATAATTAGTCTTGAAATCCTCAAACAAATCTGTACCACCACGTCCACGTGCTTTTTCAGTTCAGCAGTCTAAAAAGCATCGACCATCAAAGCGGTAGGACATCAAAGGATCATCAGTTCATGCCTGTAGTGCCTGAGCGGCCAATGCCGTCCCCGAAGCATCCGAAAGACGCGCACGAGGCTGTAAAGTCAATCATAATGGGCAAATACTCTGTAAAGCTATGAGAGAATTTGAGAAGCTGGCTCAGTGCTACCTTACCATCGAGAATGGAATGATACTTTCCGATTCGGCATGGCATATCTACCGTAGTCCCAAGAGACTCTTGACTATAAATAAGCGTAATAAATCCCCAAGAAATTGGTCTGGCTCATACCATCTCAGTACAACCTCAAGACTCAAACCAATATTCAACATGAAGTGCACCTCTGCCGCCTTTGCCCTCCTGGCCGCAGCCGCAGCCGGTGTCCAAGCAGCCAACATCCAACTTGTTGGCTCTGTTCTGAACAGCGCTGCAAAAGAACCATTCGAAAAGAGTAAAACCCTCGTCTATGCCGGTGGCAAGACAAAGCGTGATGCACCCAAGGTTTATGAGCCAGATCCCAACCGGGATTACAACCTCGAAGACGGTTACATCTTTGTCCTTCAGTGTACCACTGTTGGATTCAGGCCTGAGTGCATCTCGTTTGGTTCTGAACCCGGAAAGTGCGGTATGTTGCACCCCATCCTCTCAATATGAGTGATACTGATGATGGGCAGTCTCTTACTTCGACTTTGACCCCAAGAAGGGCGACGATCCAACCTCAATCTCGGATGCATTTAACCACAATGTCACTTCTATTTCCACCAACACTGGTGGCGTATGCCAATTCTACCAGTAAGTAGTCTCTTCCTCCGTAGGCGCAGCGATCTAATCGCATGAAAAGTTATACTGGTTGCGATGACAAGCTTGATGACCGTGGATTGAGCACTTCTTACAACTACAACCTTAACGTGTCTTTGCCAGAGGACTCTCGAACCGTCGAGTACTTCAGGAACATCACTAGCTGGAGATGTTGAATACCACAACTCCCTTCTGCAAGACATGAACTCATATGATTTCCCTGAGCTCAAGTGTTAATGGTTCGTATGAGAATATTGGAAACCCGAAAATACGACAATGATTGATGTAATTTGTTGAGCTATCAAGATAATCTTCGTTCTGTATGGCCGAGGTTTCAACTGAGCATTCTCGCTGGGACACCTTTCTTCAAATTTTTGGGTTTTATAAAGTCACAATATGAATTAGGTAGTTATGATGCACAATACTACATAATTCTATCGGATATACATCCGGGTCATCCCTCGGCCCGGCATGCACTTTTACAGTTCATATCACATCACATCATCATGCCCAAGGTTTCCCCACCAATTTTGAACTCAGTCAATACAAAAATGGCAAGCACCGACTCAGCTACTATTCTTGATGTTTGCGCGTACCACAGACGCGACCTTGACCTTGTGCTGATTTGATCAAGATCTCACGAAAACCAGGTTGTCCGCGAATCCATAGAAAGCCGCTTCGCCGCTTCACCGGGAGCGAAACTTGGTGCACTTGATGTTCTTCCGAATGAGTTACTGGACATCATACTTGGATACCTTGATACATTTCCGCTTTCGCCATGTCAACCGGCGAGCCCGGATCTTGGCAAGCGAGCTTCAAGAATACAAGCGTGTCGTCAAACATGGCATGGAAGGCTTTCGCAGCATGTTGCGTACGCGACTGGCGACTCATTTCACATTTGGGGACATGTACCGTGCATTAACGACTGAGACATGCTCGTTATGCAAAAACTTTGGCGGCTTTCTTTTTCTGCCAACTGCCACCCGCTGCTGTTTCGCGTGTATTGAGAATGCTCCTGAGCTCCGTGTTATCAGCCTGGTCGCCTTCAAAAAGCTCACAAAGGTAAAAATGAAGTGGTTGACGTATCACATTGGACATGTTGTTAGAATGGTTCCCGGCATCTACTCTATGGGAGAGAAACCGGCAAGACGTCCAGGTCTACTACTAGCAGAAGTGGAGGCTGCCCGGATGTTGTCAGCGCTTTGCCTCCTGACTCCAGATGCAAATGAGGCTCTAGAGATGCAGAATGAGAAGAAGAACTATCGTTTCATGGTGTCGACTGCATACCCGTGGTATGATCCAAATACTGGACAGGTTCACAGTGGGGTCAGTTGCAAAGGTTGCCAGATTCGCCTGGAGACTCTTGCTGCGGCCAGTCGAGATCGCGACGGTGTGTTTTCTTCCAGCGGTTATCAGTCCCATTTTGAGACTTGCACAGAAGCAAAAGCTTTATTCAAAGAGAGTGCGGGCGGAACAAGGAAGGTGGTGGAACCACAATTCACTCGCCGTAAGGGTTATTTCAACACATTGGATCGAGACGGTCTACCAAGATAAGAGGCAGCATGCCATGTACATTATAATGAAGAACGATAGGGTTTACAAGTTTTGATTAAGCAACAGGAAATATGAGGTCTGAGAAGGAGACTGACATGAGATGTCTATCAGAACAGCTAGTTGAGCCAGGTGTGAGAGCAAATCCAGTAAATCGCGTTTTGCCTTATCTCGAGTACTATCATACTGTTGCTCCAGACTCTTGCACCAATCTCTCCAATCTGTTAAGGTATATCTTCCTCTTATGTACAGATATTTCAAAGAATAGCAATTTGCAAAACTCTATTGGTGACACTCGTAGGATATCTAGCTTTTGTTGTGGTGTAGTAGTGTCCGTACTGGTTTGGCTTGATGTCGACTGTAAAGCATTGTAATCGAGTTTTGCTCTCAGGACGATGACATTTCCAACGACATAGAAGTCAGGCGGAGGTAGTTTCCAGATAGCATCCTGATTTCTATCTGCTTGAGTGTTGTTTGTAAACGTGGTGTTATTGAAGTCGGACAATGGTAGCCCGTAGGCTGACCGGTACAAACTGACGATCGATGTGATGTAGCCTTGATCAATCCTCGGCACTAAGTCGTGTTCGTTGACAACAGCATAGATATGCCGAGTTTGAGGAAGGCTTTGAGCCAGTTCAGTGATGTTGGTCGAAGTAACAGGCGGGGCTCCGAATGTGACGAGCGAGAACTTTGCATTCGATACTTGTAAAGGCTATCAGCTCGTGAGACACGCAGTGGGAAGACCTGTACTAACATTCACTTGGGAAATGGCAAACAAAGTGCAGAAATATCATGGCTGCAACCGCTCCGCCAGCCGAGTGGCCTGTGAATACTATGTCTTCCAAACTCTTGTCGGCTGTGACTTGACGGATGATCTCCTCAGTAAGCCAGGGAAGAAGAGTAGCTGCACAAGCTAAGAAACCACTGTGGGCAAAAATTCTTTCATCACTACCCGGGAAAGCCTCAAAGTAACTGTTAGTGTTTGGAAGAAATCGAAAGCTCCTGGGACTTACAAAGACTGAGGCAGCGTCCTTCTGGTTCCTGTTACAGTTTACAAGATGGTCTGTCTTGCAAGATGTGCCTCTAATGGAAACAAACAAGGTATTTGTATCTTCTGATTTCCATATTGAAGTTGCTTTGACTGTTCCAGTGATAGAAGGTGTCCGAGAGATCACTGGTACAAGGTCACCTCCAGGATGGACATCTGGTTTGTAGACGGAGCATGCGCATCTGCAGGCGGCAAGCAGCAGCTCGAGTAAGTCACGATCCCTGCCAAGATTCGACTGGATTAGAAGGCTCCTGTTATCTTGGGACAGACATACCCAGTCCACGGCTGTGAGATTTGTTCATCAACCTTTGAGTTTTCGTACTTCGATATCTCCTTGGCAAGCCGTGATAGATGAAACTGTAACAAGTCTCCATGTTCTCCTAGTTTAAACGTTTATCAGCATGCTAAATATATCTCAAATGAACTTATTTACTTTGATCATCCAACTGATCAAGTACAAAGTCCAGGCATTCGAGCAGCTCAGTCACAGCTACAGAGAAGGCTTGTGAGTTGGCACTGAATTCCGCTTGAGATGTTGGCGCTGAAGCAGCAGCTGCAATTGAAGTCTTTGTAATCGATCTTGCATTCCGACCTTTGAGAACTTTTGAAGCCCACATTGTTCAAATATTTCTATCACTTGTGATCAAAGTCTCAAGTTTTCTACGATGGAAGGGAGGAAGCCAAGATAATGCCTTGCTGCGCCACGTGCTGCACTGCCACTCCTATGTCGATCAGCGCTTAGTAGCACTCAGACTAACCTTATCGGGTGGGGTACAGTTGACCATTAAGCTACCAGCCTACTACAAGAGTTCAATATTCTACAACCATCCCTTTTAGTGTGACACAGATACTATAAAAAACGTGAAGTCTAGAATGACTGACCCAGCTCTGAAGCAACCTAATATTCCAGGTGTCCCTTTGGACTTTTCCTCACCAATCATTGACCACTCATCCTATTTCACCTTATTCTTCCCTTATCACCTTCATTCAACGCTCACTCCAAGAGTCACTCTCCTCTCATCTCTTTTTCATATTTCCACTTATTTTAAAATTTCGAGGAAGGCATCGCGATATTATTTCTTTTCAACATCTCCCCTTCCCTTCGCAAGCAAGCCTTCCAGATGCCCCATCATCTTCCTTTCTCTTGGGAAATCCCACCTTGTCCAAATCTCTTCCAAGTAATATCCCAGCATGCCTGGAAGACCAGAGTTCTCTGGAATAAGCCTAATTACTCGCTCAAATCCTTGTTCCAGTCCCAACTAGCAGGTAAGTTATTCGAGCTTGGCCTGAGTGTTCAAACAACTATCCAGAGACACTAGCTCGTAACAAGAACCTTGATATACATCCATCCCGGCCCTCGACCTGCTATTGTTTCGACTCGTTTCCAGGTACAGCTCTTGTCAGTGTCGAAGTATAGTAAGTAATTGTGCTTTATCACTCTAGGTCACCGAAATATATAACTAATCATGTGGTTTCCAGTTGACTCATCATCTCGAAACACGATAGTCAGTCAGACAGTCGCAACTCCCAGAGATTCAGAGCAACAAAGTATCACCGATATCGGTAATGGCTCCGTTCTGATGAGCGGTCTAAGCGTCGGAAATTGCCACAGCTCGAGACTGGAGACGTCACGACTGAGCACCTCAAACGAGTCTATGACACAATGGTAGACAGTATCCTCGAAACTGTTGATTTAGACAAGACCATGGTCACATAATGCCTCAGGAAGTGGGTTAAAAAACTCGCTCTGAGCGAGTATCTACAGACGACAAGCATCGACGAGTACAAGGTCTGGAAAGCGGTCAAGAAGCTGCAGATCGCGTCGACTCACCTGCTGCATACCAGCACCACATCTCATTCATATCATTGTGCTGCCCACCATTCGTCAAATGAGCATCAGAACCATCAAGCTTGCCGAAGACCACCGATATTTTGTGCGGATCATTAGACGGTCCCAGATGTCGAAATGGCTACCCTTTGCCATCGGGCTCTATGAGCAGCTACACGTTGCTCTCTTGATTGTGGATAGCGACAGAAACGCCCGCGAGCCCGTGCTCACCAAGGAGAGCTGAAATAGCAACGAAGTTTGGGTTGTCTGCCCCAGAGGCCTCTCTGCTTACCTACTGCGAGCCCTACCCATGCCAATTTTGGAACGCAAAAAAAAGATGTCTGCACTCTCTGATGTCGTGATTGGTGTTTTGAATGATGTCACCCAGATGAGCATGGCGAACTGTCAGCTTGGCTGTTACAACCACCCGAGTTCAAGCGACTGAGAAGGCCGGGAATATTCTGCGCAAAGAGTGTAGGCCAAACGTTGACCAGGCGTCGCTCAAGCCATAATTGGATGGGTGGCTCAGTGAGCCACACATTCGTGTCCTGCCAGAGGAGATTAAAAATGATCTCTTTTTCTGGTGTGAGGATCACTCGCCAACACGGTGTGATCTCATCCGGTCGTGCCTTGATGACGAACGGGAGACCTGGGATTATCAGACATCGGTCCCGTGAACTGTGAACCTCATACTCCTAAATCTGGTGGCTCGCAGTCCTTGCGATACTGCGCTCGACTTGGTAAGAAGGCCTTGCGTCTTAGCCATGCTAACCCCGGAGAGGCCCAATGACTCATGGGTCGGTCTCGCAATGGACTCAAGTTGCTTTCTCTCTACTACGACGATGATATGCAGACCGAGAAGCGAATTAAAGACATTGAAGACAATGTGGCTAGAATCGCCACCGCTGTGGAGCAGAATGTCACTTCACGTCACAACGACAAGGCTTACATCACAGAGCTTCGGTCTCTCTGTGTCCAGGAGCTTGGCAATATCCCAGAGTGCCTCCGACGTCTCGCTGGTGCCGACTTGTCGCCTCTAAGTTCTCTGTGCTGATATTAGCTCTCAGCCACAAGTCTCAACTGCAAATAACGCATCTGGCTCACAACTTTTACTTTCCATGCATTAAAGTAACGAATCTTCTTCGATGTGCAACATGTGAAACTTATATCGCCAATTTTAAGCTTCATGAGCTTATGAGGAGATTCACTAACATTACCTAAACTTTATATGAATTATTATAAAGTGGTAAGATCTCTCCCAAATCTCTTCCATGTTTAGACTGGATCAACTTCTTTCAGTCATACCTACAGACAAAGATCTCTCAATACTTCATTATCCTTGTCTACCCCAAACATGCCTGATAGGTGGCGTCCACAACATATGAGCCTCGACCAGTTCGACACTGCATTGAAGCAAGCCTGTCACATCAACACCAGTTTCAACTTTCCACAGAGACCTTACAAAAAAGCCCGAACTCTCTGTGTCCACTTCGAGATAGAAACAAGTTGGGAACCTTGGGGTTGAAAGTGCAACTGACCGCATCCGAGTTGTCTTCGTCGACACTTATGGCTATGATACTGCCTCGTTCATGATCAAGGACGGCGATCCTGATCATGAAGCAGCCTGGGTTCGGCGCTCAAAGAGCTCGTGGCAAACATGGACGAGGACTGTCTCGCCGTACTGCACAACATTGGTCACGGGGAGCGAATTGTAAACCCTTCCCGAAACCGTGAGGAACTCCATCTCAGTCAGTCACATGTATATGTCAGAAACACCTCACTTATACAGGACCCGATGATTGATTTCAATCGTCTAAGACACAGAATCTTTGACCCCTCCCCATCAAATGTACTTATTCTTCTCGATTGCTGCCATGCGGCTAGTGGTAGCATGGAACAAAGACACGATCTCATCGCTGCCAGCAGATTCGTGGACGTTGACACCCACTATGAACCCCAGGGCTTCACAGAGAATGTCGTGCAGCCGCTAGAACATACTTACAATCAAGAGAAAATCTTGAGCACATTAAAGCTCTACAATCGACTAGCCACAAGGCATTTTGTCATGAAGAATGGGACGCCAGAGCTGGCAGCTATGCCAATCTTCCCCCAGCACCATGGCAGCCACTATCTTCCGATTTTCGTGCTGCCTGTGCGGCCCGACGATAACCAGTCCTGGCATCTAGCTCCTTCGGTAGGGTTACGGCTTCAAACAGTTAATGTCATTTTCTCAGTGAATCTCAACAGCACCGATATTCAAAACTGGGTGCTATGCAAGGTTGGAGCGGCGGCCGCCTATATGGAGTGAGCCAGCACATCAGAGTTGATAAGGTTTATAAGTACGCTTCGTCGATCATTATCATTTTTGTGGTCATCTTTGCCATTTGGTATAGTCTACCCAAAGATCCCGCTACTAGATTTATTGGCTTTTAGTATAATGAAGATGCTGCCTTAAGGGGGGTTTGGGCTCAGAGGTGATAAAACACAAGCCCTTTATCCTGAGCGAGAAAAGGATTTAAGTATATTTAGTACAAGTTTAGTTAGCTACAATACTAATTATTTTAACCCTTTAGCTCAATGTTACAACAGCCCTGATCAGCGCTGCCCTCAAATCAAACAAATCAAATCCGGGGTCATATTTGAGATATTTGATAACTCTCAAGACTGGATTTGTTGTTTGAAATATTTATTCAAATATTTCAAATATTTCAAATCTGACTCTCTATGCTTCCATGCTAACATCTCCAATCTCCCATTGGACCTCCTCCCCCCCACCTATTGTCGCCCCTAGCTTCACCGCACCATGTCTGACCCAGTTCTTAAGGCATTGTAACTTCTCCAGCGTTTCCGTCGTCATCGAAAGCCTCTGCGTCGTCAGCGTTAGCTTGGCTAGGCTGAACGCCTCTTTGCAAATCAGTTGCCCTTCCCGGGTATCCCGGCTTTTTGCGGGGGCCAATTGGCTGATCATCGGGAATTGTCCCTGGTGAGCCATCCACCACTCGATTGGATCCTCAGTCTCTTGCGGCTCTAGCCGAAGATACCGCTCAAGCTCGCTTCCCATCACCGTGGTCTTCGCTGTCCTGCTTTTAATCCATTGCTTGAACACGCTAACTTCAGTTGTCGTCCTTGGTACGCTTAAGGATGTCGATGTGTCCATGATCATCTTCTGCTGCTCATCCACCGGCCGGTTGCAGTGGTACCAACGGTCCAAGTAGTCAGACAGTCCAATTTTGGCATCCCTCACCCACACAAGCTGCTCTTCCGACGCCCAGTTCACCTCCAGATAGTTCATGCCGAGTGATGGGTGGAGGATGATGGATGCAGCGAACAACGGTGAGTCTCCAAGCTTGGTGTAGTACTCGTTTAGTTTCTGCCAGGCAGTCATGATGGACAGTCTTAAATAGTGTCGGTGATCCTTTCCCATGTCATCGATTCCTAATGATCCTGATGGCTTGCCTGATCCATCATCGCATTGTCTCGAGCCACGATCTGACAAGGGGCCTTGCCTGGACTTTCGCGGATGGATATCCGTCTCGCAATCCCTAAATCGAGCAGGAAGCTGCCGGTTACGGTCTGGTCGCCCTCGAGCCAGCTCGGCCTGCGAGTTGGTGTCCTGCCCCCCTGCCTCGTCTGGAACGGCATGATGGAACAGCTTCCGATCCTCTAGGTGTTCCAGCAAGTACTCCATACCCGTCATCACTTCCCAGAGCCGTCCGTTACCTCCTTCGCTGCCCCAGCCCTGCGTTCTCATAGTCTGTAGATAGAATGGCTCAAGAATAAGTTTGATTTCTGCCAACAGTCTCCAGTCATCTCCCTTCAGCATGTCGGCCTCCGGTAGCCATTTCTCCACTTCTGGGTGGACCAAGAACGCCCTGATGTCTCCCTGCTTGACGAGCGCTCGAGAGATCATGAGATAAGTGGAGTTCCATCTCGTATCGTTATTCATTACGACCTCTAGCTCTGCCGTCGACTCACTCGCCAAGAGGTATTCTTGTGCTTCGTCGTTCTCGCGTGAGATCCTTTTGAAGAGCTCACACCTCTGAGGGGAAAATCTGATGAATTTGACAACATTGTGGAGCTTTCCCACCGGCCCTTTCTTTCTCCAGTGTCGTAGGTCATCCTCGCGCCGGCCGAGAAGATCAAATACCTGCGATTCGGCCTCGAAAGACTCGAAATCTTCGCCGTAGAGAAAGGCGCGAGCAACCAGGTTCAGGATATGCCCATAGCAGCGCATACGTCTGGCCCGAACGTCCGCCAGACTCATCTCTGCGTCGAGATCTCCGTAAAAGTTCACGAGACAGCTGTCGTTTGAAGATGCGTTGTCCGAGATCACGGTTCCGACTCGGTCCTCTATCTTCCATTCTCGCACAACTTGCCCGAGCGTCACCGCAAGACTTTCTCCGCTATGACACCCTAGCTGGCGACGGAGTGCCAATAGGCGCGACTGGTGCTTGCCCTGGCGGTCAAGAAAATGAGCTGTGACTGCCATAACAGCATGCCGATTAGGCGATGTCCACAGGTCGAACCCCAGATGGATTTTAGTAAGGGCATCTGAGAGCTCCTGCTTGATCTCATCTTTCTTAGACTTGTACGTGTCATCCAGCAAACGGCCCATCGATTGCCGGCTCCATGGTATCTGGTCAGCTAGGTGAGGGTCAAGCTGCCAAGCGAGCTGCTGAAAGAATGTATCGCTGAAGAAGGAAAAAGGAACATTGGTGTTGATCAGAAGTCCCAGGCTCAGTTCTCGGATCATCTTGACTCTAGCACGCGGCACGGCGCTGTACTGCAAGCGTCGTCGCTTAGGCCGTTCAGATTCATCGGTTGACAGATCTGGATCAGCTGCTTGACTGCTCTCGAAAATCCTGTGAGACCTGGCGTTGGTCAATAGTGCTCAAGCTCGCGACGTCACATTCACATTCACATACTTGCGGAGATGGTCCGCTGCCGAACTCGTAGCAGCAGCGGCGAAGAACTCAGGCTGACCCTTCGCGTCACACAAACGACAGGCCCAGTAAGGACTCAAAGGACTGTCGTTAGTGTCGATCTCAACAAGAAAAAATCCATGGCGCTTGATCCAGCTCTTCCGGCCCTTCGAGCCCTTCCGGGACAAGGACTCTTCCAAAACATATCGTTTGTTCCTCCACACTGCTCGCGGAAGATCTGCAACAGTAGGGTGGTCTGGCAATGCCGACTGCGTCGTCAGCTCGAATTGACTCGCCAAATTCCTCGGTGGTCGAAGAAAAGAAAAGGCAGAGGGTGGAGGCGAAGGAAGCATGATGTCGTCGGATTCCATCGGGTTAGGCGTCGACTCGTGGGAGGAATGGTACGCGTTGAAAGGTAAACAAACTAGCACCGACGCGACTTGATGTCGCGAGGACGGGACGTAAAAGTTAAGGAGCTACTTTCTCCCCCACCAGCCTGACCGTGGTACTGGGGTAGCTCACTAATGGAAGGCTTGATGGATGACTTTGATTGGCTGGGGTCGCTCACCAGCCAGGTTCCGGGTAAGCTGTGAAAGCGCGGTCAACGGTCTGGCAGCATGGACGCTGGATGGCATATTGTGTATCAAATATATCAAATGTTATTTCAAATCGAGGATTTTGTATTTGTTTGATTGAAATAAAATTTTGGCATATTTGATTGATTTGTTTGGCAATTTGTTTGATTGGATTTGATCTGGGGGCTGCGCTGGCCCTGATCCAGCTTAAGCAATACTTCCAAGAATTGTTATTCGTCGAAGAGGAATGGTCATGCCTTTGGCGACCAATATCACCAGTCAGAATTCCATCCGTTTGAAAACCAACCTCACATTTATGGCTGTATACAAACATCAATAGTGGTCTGATTTTTCTGAACCTGATTCAAACTTCTCACTGACTACCAAGTTGTTTTACTGCATACCCTAAGCGAACCCAAGAGGCCGAAGCAGCCCCCTGCCAAGAACGTCAGTGTCGTTCTCCGGATGGAGGACCAGGCTTGACTTTCATTAAGCCAGAGGTCCGAGTACCTGGTCTGACTTTGAGTTTCACGCAGCCTCGTTGGGATCCAGGTGCACCGGGGAGCAACAGCCCCCGTAGCATAGCTCTAATTCAGCCCAAACTCCAGCCTCTTGGGTCATCCGTCGTCACAAGCCTTGGGTCTGTAAAACAGGACGGACTCGATATAGGATACATAAACTAACCAGTCAACGAAGTCTAAATATGGCCTACAACATTCTAACCTTATCGAGATATTTCTGTCACTCATGATCGATGTCTCAAGTGTTCTCATCCTAACGAGCTGGACAGTGGTGTTGTGGCTCAGCGCTAGCTATCAATGTCAAGCCACAAGATTCCTGATCTGCAACAAATATATACGGATTTGGAATTAGCTTGTTGAATCTTGGCAGGGGCTAGCCGATGCGATTTGTCAAACTAAGTAAGGACAAATCTTGGGGCAAAACTTTAAAGTTCCCCGAGAAACGGTCGCTTCCCCCGTGCTGGAACCATGTCTTTCTTGGACTACTAGCTAAGTCAACTTCAGTTAGTCTGACCAGCACGAGAGAAAGTGGAACGACATGTACAGCCACAGATGGTCTCGATTGTGTCTTATTAGTTGTAATTATATCATTTTTAACGCTAGATACGAGAAGTTACTGTAGCTACACTAGCAACCTCAAAACGAACATGCCAGCAATATTCGCTAATACACATGTAAGAACATTTGTCTTGATATGGCCCGCACTATTAACAGTGATCGGGGAATCGGGACTCCAGCTATCATCGCCAGAGCCTTTCGTGGCTGGCTTTCCAGTAGAGGGGGTATAATTTTGAGAGGAGGGGGAATTGTTGCCAGATGAGCCGGATTCATTGCTCGAGGCACCAGAAGTGTCGCCTGCATATGGGTTGCCGGCTTTCTGGTTAGGAATGGGATATGAGGTATCATCTCCAGCGGCGGCCGTATCAGATGAGCCTGTGTCGTCTGCTGAAGACGAAGGCTGACCACCGGAGCCAGCAGGGGAGGAGTTGGAGGGAGAAAAGTGATAGCCAGCGGTAGGTGTCTCAGATAATAGCCGGGTTCCAGGAACAACGGTATCTGTCTCATCGGAAGATTCTCCATCATTTGCAGAATCTCCGTTGTTTGATTGGGGCTGCATGGATCCAATGTTGGAAATATCTTGGCTCTCTTGACTTCCACTGCCGGAGTCTTGTGCAGCCGAATCTCCAGAGCCTGGAGAATTATTTATAGAAAGAGAAGCACCATGGTTATTCAGTGCATGACCAGCATCAGAGCCAGATGAATCAGTCTCAGAAGTTGAACTGGTGTCGGATTGCTGGCTCTGGCCAAGTGGAATCTGCGTTGGTTGTGCAAGAGGTACAACAACATAACCGGAAGAGGAGTATGCTTCAACAGACTCAGTTGGAAATGTCAAAGTAGCAACTTTGGTCCCTGAACCTCCGCACTTGTCACACTTGACCACCGCAGATGTGAAGCCAGGTGGAGGAGCGGTCTCAATGGGCAAGGGCTGACAATTTACACTTGAACATGATTGTGTAATGGTGTAAACCTTTGTTGTCAGGCCTTGGGGGTAGAACTCTTGATATATGCGAGTATACTGGTTGTAATAGCCATTGGGGCCTTTTGTGACGGTGATGACAGGTAGAGTAGTGGTTGTAGCGCAAGGATCAGAGATCACTCGGGCGTATACAAGTAATAGGAAGCTCAGGCCACAGCTTATTGTTGTTAATCTCGTCATGGTGACTTTGGTTTGGGTATTTAAAGAGTATGGGTATGTTAGTGGCAAGAGAGTGTTTGTGTAGGTCAATGGGGATGAAAGGAGTGTTGTAAGGCTGAGTGTAAAGTCAAAGGAGTGTTAGAGACGTCTGGGTCCACTTGTTGATGGGTGAGACATTTCGAGTACTTATGGCATTTCATAAAATATCAAAGCATCACGATCTCTCTAATAAGTTCATGCACAGTCGGCAACTCCACGGAAAGCCTCTAGAAAGAGATTCGACCATAAAGTTCAATCCATGAAATGGGTCTCGACCTTTCAGCGGCCATACCTAGCTCGCAGGTTGAACGCCTCCAAACGGTGGCCTCGTGGTCGACCTGGAATGTTCAGACATATTGAAGTTCTAGTGTAATGTCTATTTCTTGGTCTGATAGCAGAAATCACGGAGGAACCAGGTAGGTGGGTGTCCACCGTCCGGCGATAAGCGAGTTCCCATCAAAACCGCAAGTGAGTTTGGCGGCCCAAGAGCTTGGGTCATAGTGGCGGAAAGATACTGTTTTAGTCTTGAAGCAAGCCTCCTATTAGAAAGCTAGAATCATCCAACTCTATTCACTCCACAGTTATCCTTCCAGAACGTAGATGGCGCTGGTGTTTGATCTTCATATCTGTCAGCGAGGCCTAGGCCAGAACCATCAACGCCACATTCAATCTGCACGCAATCGGAATGCCAAGGCTTCTCAGAACCGATCTTTCCATATTAATACCTATGAACTCTGCTTTCGGGTCGATCATTCTCTTCAGTTTATTATGTGTTCCTTCCGTAGTTAGCAATTAAATATATAGCAGGGCGCTCCTTCTTTGGTCGCTTCGTGACTGACACTCGCACGTGACCTTTCTCCTCCAAATCTATCTAGCAGCAGGTACAACAGCTTCTTTCAATTAAACATCATCTTGAAGCCATGCGTGCGCATGAATTCACGTGTTATGGAGTTCTTTTCGTCTTGTTTGCTATCGCCTCTGCCTGGGATCCAGTTGTGGATTGTCCTGATGGCGAGAAACGTGCTGAGGTCCAACCAATCAAGGTTGTAGACGGCTCAAACACATTTGACACAACATTAGCCAGGTTGGTACTTTATTTACTACGTGTTGACAAAAAACTGACAGCTACAGTACATTTCTGATACCTCATGAGGCCTCATACATCACCACCGCCGTCTTTGGCATGGGACCTCCTTCAACGTACACAATAACACCACAAGGGACACCACCGGTTGGCACCATCATAAAGAGAACTCCTCTAACCACAATTACTTCAATCATCTCTTCATTAACAGCCGTGCGGACTCGAACACTGACCCCTGATCGGCCTGGTGATCCTACTACTGTTATTGTTGAAGAGCCCAAGTACAGAACTCAAACAGAAAGCGTTGAAGTTGATCTCACAAGGACCGTCCAAGTGGGTGATCCCGAGACAATCACCGTTGGCCAGGAGTATTACACCACTATCACAGAGAAAGGGAGTAACGGAGACCCCGTTACCAAGGTCGTTCACGTCGACGACCGAACCACAGTAGTTGTGGGGCAACCAAAGGCGACAACAATCACTCAAACAAGGGACATTGAGTTCCCTGTCACGCGGACACTTCAGCCAAACGATCCAACTGGTGTCAGCACCATCATCGTTGAGGTCCCAGGGTCTACACCTGCATATACAACAGTCACCCGCACCGGTACTGTGACTGCCCCCGTTACGTCGACACAGCCTGCACGTAGCTCAGGGGGCACTGGTACTGTCTTCATAATCCTACCTTCAGACCCTGTCCTCTATGCAACTGTAACTCGTGTTGGAACAGGGACAACGACCGCCACCTCAACGCAGCCACCCAAACATCCAGGAGATGTCGGAGTGGTCTTCGTGGACGTTCCTTCGCCGCTGGGCAGATATAACACTGTCACGCGGTTTTGGACTGGGACAGCTCCAAGGACGTTTACTCAGACTCAGAATGGACCGGGAAAAGATGGAATCATCGTGGTGGAAATTCCTCTCACTGGCGCAGACTACAATACTGTCACTCAAGTGGGTACAGTCACTGCGCCGGTGACCAGAACCATTGCACCAAGCAGTCCTGATGGCACTGGCGTGGTGGTCGTCGAGATTCCTCCTGCACGTTGGGCTACTGTGTCTCGTGTTGGCACTGTAACCGAACCCGTCACTCACACAATATCCCCAACCCAGGCAGGGGACGACTGGACCGTAGTAGTAGAGTTACCGCCTGCAAACACTCGCCTCATTTACACCACTCGATATGGGGAGGTGACGGCGCCAGCAACTACT
Source organism: Fusarium oxysporum f. sp. lycopersici 4287 (assembly GCF_000149955.1). Lineage (NCBI taxonomy): Eukaryota > Fungi > Ascomycota > Sordariomycetes > Hypocreales > Nectriaceae > Fusarium > Fusarium oxysporum. The sequence continues at coordinate 4,602,269 of NC_030987.1, read as the reverse complement.
ACCCAGTTTCCAGACGGGTCCTCTAAGACAGGATGGGTCATAGTGAACCTCCCTAACCCTATGACGACTACAATCCGTGGCAGTGACATCGACTCTCCAACGACTATTACACAAGAGCCGGCAAATCCTGGAGAAACAGGAGTTGTGATCATATTGACACCCTACAAGTATATAACCACGACGAGAACGTGGACTGGGTCAGAAGCAACAACAATCACAGAAAAGCCCTCTGATCCGAATGAAGAAGGAACTGTAATTGTACAAGTCCCAGCTGACACAACGACTTACGTTACAGTAACTAGTCACTGGACAGGATCAACCACTCGAACCTCAACTGTCCCTCCTGCGGATCAAGCCGCGGGAACAGTCATTGTGTATATTCCCCCAGATGTTACTCCTTTTGTTACTGTCACCGACTATTGGACAGGATCAACGACAAAAACGACAACTATACCTCCCTCCGGCCCCAGTGCGACGGGTACTGTCCTAATACAATATCCTGAAGATTCCTTGCACTACATTGTCACCAGCGAGTACTGGACAGGTTCTACAACGCGTACCGTGGTCATCCCACCTACTGGGCCGGGAGGCACGGGCACAAAACACGTGTATTTCCCAACTGATGCTATTCGCTATGTTGATGTCAGCAGTGTCTGGACTGGGTCTACGACTCGTATGTGGACCGAGCCTCCGTCTGGTCCTGGAGAAACAGGAGTCATACACCATGATGTGCCAGCTATGCGCTATGTTACTGTCACCAACTATGGATCCGGATCCATAACCCGAACATATACCCAGGAGCACTCCGGCTCGGATATAACCGATACGATTGTAGTCGAGATGCCCTGGATCACCTCCTGGACCACTGTTACCAGCACTGGGACAGACTCAACGACTCGGACGTCTACGCAAATGCCATCTGGCTCAGCAAGGGTTGGTACGGTGTTAATAGATCTACCGCCTATCGTTGATCATTACATCACCACAACTATCACTGGTACCGGCACTTTAACAAGGACTATCACCCAGACCCCAACCCAGGCCGGCCAGACCGGGACCGTCATCGTTGAAAAACCAGGTGCTCCTGCTAAATACATCACTTTGACAAGCACTTGGACTGGTGAGACCACCATGACCACTACCAGGCAACCAGGTGAGCCTGATCAGACCAGAACGGTGGTTGTTTTCGTGCCCCCAAGCATCACACCATACGTTACCACTACGATCACAGGCACTGGGACAGGAACCGGAACCATTACGACAACTCAAACTCCAACTGAGCCTGGCGCTACAGGAACTGTGATCATTGTGCTGCCTTCTTCCGCCACACCATATGTGACAATCACTAGGACCGGCACAGGCACGGCTACATCAACTATCACCCAGACCGCTGCCGGACCAACTCAAACCGGGACCGTCATTATCGAGATGCCTCCTGAAATAGTGCCATATATTACGACAACTTCTTTCGACAGTACAGTGTCTGCACCATATACTACTACGGTGTCACCGACTCGTACAGGTCAAACAGGCTCAGTGATCATCGTTAGGCCTCAACTGTATGTAACGACAACTCGTTATGGAAGCGTATCGGTTCCCTCCACAACTACACAGAGCCCTGAATTCCCCTGGGGAACAGGAACCGTGGTAATTGATCTTCCACAACCGTTCACGACGGTGACTCGTTACGGTAGCTTTTCAGCCTCTTCCATCACAACGCAAAATCCTCGTATCCCTGGCGATCCCGCAACGGTACTCGTGGATTTACCACAGCCCTTCACAACAGTAACCCGCTGGGCAACTATCTCAGCTCCCTCAACTACAACACAAACTCCTGGGAACCCAGGTGATCCAATCAGCGTAATCGTGTTCTTGCCGCAGCCTTATACAACAATAACCCGTTGGGGAAGTGTCTCTATCGCTTCAACGGCTACACAAGGCCCCCAGAGTCCAGGAGAAACTGGCACCATCTTAATCGATTTACCTCAGCCTTGGACCACAACGGTTCGCTACGGCAGCGTTTCGGCTTCTTCGATAACGACTCAGAGTCCCAGAGTCCCAGGAGAGACCGGTACTGTAATTCTTGACTTGCCGCAGCCCTACCTCACTTCGACCCAGTACGGTAGCGTCACAGCAGCTATAACGAGGACACTTACAGTAGCTGTGCCAGGGCAAATCGGGACCATTCTTATTGACCTCCCCCAACCCTACACAACTATTATTCGATATGGGAGTGTATCGGTGTCTACTATAACCACGCAAACTCCGCAGAGTCCCGGACAGACAGGAACCGTCCTGATCGACCTCCCACAGCCTTACTTAACGTCTACTCAATACGGCAGCGTAACAGCACCTACAACTAGGATACTGGGACCTTCCATGCCAGGGCAGACCGGAACCATTCTCGTTGATCTTCCGCAACCGTATACAACTGTAACCCGCTATGGAGGTGTCTCAGTCTCTAGTATGACCACGCAGAGTGCACAGGGTCCAGGGCAGACATGGACCGTCCTGCTTGATCTTCCGCAGCCCTACACGACCTCCACGCAATACGGCAGTGTCACTCAAGCCACGACCAGAACACTTACAGTAGCAGTACCTGGTCAACTGGCCACTGATTTGGTCGAAATGCCTCAACCTTACACAACTGTTACCAGATTTGGCAGCGTGACTGTCCGCCACTACCAGGACATCTCGACGTTGGCTAGCCCAGGGTCAACAGCCACCATCTTAGTTGATCTTCCCGATCCATACACTACCACAACTCGTTACGGGAGCGTTTCGGTGAGCAGTATCATGACACAGACACCAAGTGCTCCCGGCCAGACGGGAACAATTATCGTCGATTTGCCACAACCTTACAAGACTATAACGAGGTATGGGAGCGTTACGGTCAGCAGTGTTACAACTGAGACAATTGCCAATCCTGGGGAGACTATTACGGTCCTTCTTGACCTTCCTCAACCTTACACGACGACAACCAGATGGGGCAGCGTGACGATTAGCAGTGTTACTACACAGTCTCCCTCTGTCAATGGACAAACGGCAACAGTCATCATCAACCTCCCGCAGCCTTATACCACAACAACGAGGTACGGCCGTGTGACACTTAGCTCTATGACCACTCTTGCCCCTGCGAGTATTGGAGAAACTGCAACAGTGATAGTCGACCTCGCCCAGCCATATACAACCGTGACTAGGTATGGAAGTGTCACAGCCAGTAGCATCACTACACAGATGCCAACCGTTGAAGGAGGGTTAGCGTCTGTCTATATTGACCTACCGCAGCCATACACAACGATAACCAGTTGGGGAAGTGTCTCGGTTCCTTCAACAGTAACGCAAACGCCTCAAAGCCCCGGGGATCCGGTCACGGTCCTTATTCAGTCCCCGCAACCCTACACAACCATCACTCGCTATGGTAGTGTTAGCGTGAGCGGAACCACCACAGAGTCGGCCACTAGACCCGGTGAGCCATACGTTGTCGTGATCAATATACCCTACGCGACGGTGACAGTCACAACGCTTTACACAGGCACGTCTATCTTAACAGGACCAACTCCTATCTCGACGATTCCTGCCTCTGGATCAGTTCCGGGCACAGTCATAATCGCGACGGCGCCGCCACAACCCGTCACGATTACTCGACTGTATACTGGCACGGCAATTTTGACTGCACCAACTATTGTCACCACAATCCCGAATTCTGGGACAATTCCAGGCACGGTTGTAGTGGAAACACCACTTGTAACAATCACACGACCATACACAGGCACAGAGGTCCTGTCTGGTCCAACGATTGTGACTACTGTCTCCCCATCAGGCACGGCGCCGGATACGGTGATTGTCGAGACGCCTCCAGTCTATCTAACACGATTCTATACTGGATCAAATATTCTCACAGGTCCAACTACGGTCTCAACGATCTCCCCTTCGGGCGATCTCCCTGGTACTATCATTATCGAGACACCTCCTATTAGAGTCACCCGGTTTTATACTGGCACATCTATCTTGACAGGACCAATCGTGGTTACTACCATCACGCCTACCGGAACTGAAGCCGGTATTATATATGTAGAAACACCTCCAATTACTAGTACTAGGTTTTACACGGGCACAGATATCTTAACTGGGCCTCGTACAGTCACGACCATTACACCTACAGGGACTGAACCGGGCATCGTCATTCTTGAGACCCCACCTATCACCAGTACTAGGTTCTACACTGGAACTGAGGTCTTAACAGCTCCTATCACAGTCACGACCATTACACCTACAGGGACCGAACCGGGCGTCGTCATTCTTGAGACCCCTCCTATTACGAGCACAAGATTCTACACAGGCACAGAGATCCTGTCTGCTCCCATTACAGTAACTACTATTACCCCGACTGGAACAGAAGCTGGCGTCGTTATTATTGAGACTCCGCCTGTCACCATCACGAGGTTCTACACAGGCACAGAGATCCTATCTGCTCTTATCACTGTCACCACAGTAACTCCCACAGGGACAGAGGCAGGCACCGTTGTTATTGAGAAACCGCCTGTAAGAGTCACACGGTTTTATACTGGTACATCAGTGATAACAGGCCCAATAACTATAACAACTATCACTCCAACTGGTACCGAGGACGGAACAATTATCATTGAGATGCCGCCTGTTACGGTAACCCAATTCTACACAGGAACAGAAGTACTAAGTGGTCCTATCACACTTACAACTGTTACGCCTACCGGAACTGAGCCAGGTACTGTTGTCGTGGCTACACCGCCAGTAACTATCACAAGATTCTATACTGGGACGGACGTTCTAACTGGCCCAACCACGATTACAACAGTAACACCAACGGGAACGGAATTAGGTACCGTGATTGTCGAGACCCCTGCTGTGACTATTATTCAACGTTATTCCGGGGCTTCTGTTTTATCTGGCCCTATAACTCTAACAACTATCACACCCACTGGTACGGAGGAAGCAACGGTCATCATTGCCACTCCACCGCCGGTCGCTGTTATGAGCACCCGTCGGTATAGCGGCACATCTAGTTTGACTGGCGCCACTACAGTCACAACCATCACGCCAACAGGCACTGAAGCGCCGACCATTATCGTGGAAACACCTGCACCTCAGCCAGTCACCAGCTATCGCCAATACTCAGGAACATCCAGCATCAATGCAGCCAGAGCTGTAACCACCATTCAGCCCACGGGTACCGACGATGGAGGTATTGTGATCGTGGAGACCCCAGCACCACCGCCAGCTTTCAGTTGTGATGAAGGAGGATACTTGATCCAAGTCCGAACTCTCTATAGGCTGAATCTCGTCACAGGCATCAATTCATTAGTGGCACAGAATGTTGGGCCGGGGGGTGAGTCTTGTCATGCTTACTGTATTAGTCTCGAATACTGACAAAGGTTTTCTTAGCTCCTGCTGGCACAACCAACGGCGGAACCATCAACCCTATTGGCTATAACATCAAGGACAATCTCATCTACGGCATTGTCCAGATTGCAAACAGTAAAAGCCAAGTCATTCGAATAGGCTCCACTGGATCATATACACTGATGAACACCTTTATTGATGGAAGTAGGTACCCCCTCTAACATTTCATGGCCTCACATGGGTCAAAGAACAGTAGCTAATGAGAGACAGCATGGAATACAGGAGATGTAGACGCTGATGGCATTTTCTGGATCTCGACTTACGGAAAGGCTTGGGCAAAGATCGATGTGAACCCAACGTCCGCGACCTACGGCAAGGTTCTTCAGCAAGGGACCGCAACATCCGCAAATAACTGCGCCGACTGGGTATCTGTCCCTGGAGGAGGGCGCTATCTTTATGCTCTTCAGGGAAACACATCGAAGACAGTCCTGGCAAGATGGAGCCTCGACACCTTTACCTGGGAGATCATCAAGGACTTTGGCCATATCGCGGGCGATAACCTCTGGTAAGACTTTTGAATTGCATATAATGACGTCAAACTGACTCAAGGACTTCAGGGGAGCTGCTTATTCTGTTGGTAATAAGCTCATGTATGCTTCAGAGAATACTTCGGGAGTCATATACCGATTCAATGTTGAGGTGAGCCGCAATGCAATCGGGATTTCTGAGTTACTGACAAAAGCATATAGACTGGAGAGAAATCTCTTGTGATTAACGGTCCGAAAACATCCCAGAATGATGGAGCGCGTTGTGTCAACGCCTCGCCTCTCACATAGTTGAGGACATGCATTGAGGATGGGAGGTTGGGCTGCATCTTGTTACAAACCCAGGGAAGGTCCGAGGCGGGCTTTGCCAATCATCTGCACTATCATTTATAATCATATTTCTCACTTTATCTTTATTATTATACTGAGTATAGCCCTTTTTATCTAATTTTGAATTTATTATCTCACGACAACAACTATTCTTTATATACTCGGACTTTGAATGAGTCCAACCATTTGTCCTCAATAATTACCAGCTGTGACGCTTGTACTTTCTTCAGATACTCGTCTTCTGGTGTGTCCTTGTAATCCTCTCTATCAATATCTACGAAACCCTCCTTTGCGATGGAACGAGGCGTGATCATCAATGAACGACCTGTGATGGTCATTAGCACCTCACTAAAGTCATGGAATCTCTTATACTCACCATTGATGCTCCTATCAGTTGCAATTCTCAACATGCAGCTGGAAACATCCTTCTGTTCACCAAACTCCACACCGCGGTCTACCAGCCACTTCTCGTATTCGGCTGTTCGAATAGCGCTCTTGATCCAGCAGGGTGCGACATAGTTTATGCGGATAGACTGCTCGTGGCTTGATCTTCGGACTGTTCTCATGAAGCCTCTCAGCGCATATTTCGTTCCAGTATATTCCCAGTTGCCCTGCCACATATCAGTCAGCTTTAAAGTCTGGTTGTTGTTGATGGGCGCCCTCAAAGTCTGGCAGGGCCTCATCAGGAACTTACTGGAGAGTCGATCCATGCTACCATGCTACCAGTAATAATGAAACACCGGTCTCGTTCTTCGCTCACTGGTTGCTTCCGGAAATAATGAACCGCAAGCTTCCATGTGTAAAATGTCCCGTCTATGTTGACACGAACAATGTTCAGGTCGGGCTTTGTCGGTTCACCGTTGGGGTCTGCGTGGTCAGTTCAGGGCTCCTCCACTAAGCTTCCAGGTGATTCAGTGAGTACACACCATCTAGATTCCACAAGCTATCTCCAGAACTTCGAGAAATGCCAGCATTCGCGATGACAACATCAACCGAGTTACTTGGGCTTTGAGTTTTGGCCTTTTCGAACATGGCCTTTTGTTGATCCCAATCTCTGATGTCGCACTTGATGAAGGCACATTTTTGGCCATCGGCGTTAAGCTCTGCTTCAACTGTTTTGCCGCGCTCTTCATTGACGTCGGCGAATGTTACCCAGGCACCAGCAGCGACGAAGTCTCGTACAAAGGCTTCACCCATGCCATTGGCGCCGCCTGTGATAATCACCGACTTGCCTCGAATATTCTCGAGTTGAGGCGCGATTGTGTGGTCGATTGGGCCATTGTAAGCATAGCGGTTCACAGCCATGGTGTAAGTGAGCTTGGTGGGCTTGGGATTGGTGGCGATGGTGTCTTGTGGAGCAATAAACAAGACGATAATTTAGGAGATCTTTACAAGTTTAGGTAAACCAGATGAACTTGAGCTAAAATTGGCAAAATGCAATTCTTATTCCCTATCTCCCTCTAAGTATGTAGATACTGTCGCGCAGCTTGGCTTGGCCGGCTCGGGTACCTGTGCGATATCGCTGCAACCCCGCATTCAGCATCAGCTGGTCACAAACAGTCGGCAATACCGTTTCGGGATAGCCATTCATTAATAACACTAACCACTTTGCCGAACTTGCTTGGCGAAGGGGGAGATGACTTCGGCAATGACCACGCAAGAGGCACGATATGCTAACGCGATGGCCTGATTGAGGCTTTGCCGGCCTAGTGCTGGTAGAGTTGATGGGGCAAAGACAACACCAGCTATTTTACCTATTGTTAAGCATCATGAGTACTTCAACAACACTTTGAACTGACTTACAAGGTCAATCTCATCCTCACCATCGCTTCAATCTCACAAACATCTTCAGTAGCCTTGAAGATCAACCCCATCAACATCAGTCACAATGCCTGCCTTTGAGTCGCCAGAGACTAAGGCGCAATCCGCCGAGGACTTGTCTTCAATGCCAGCAACTGAGCTCCCAGAACTTGTCACAAAGCTAGGTGACATCAAGAATGGACTCAGTAACGGCCATACAAACGGTCATGCAACAGATCCATTTACACTGAGCCAAGAATATGCCTACACACCACGCAAGATCAAGGTGTTCACTATTGGCGCTGGCTTCTCTGGTCTGTTGATGGCGCACAAGTTCCAACATCGCTTCCCTGAGATGGAGGACATTGTTGATCACACTATCTTGAGGCGCGCAGCGATATTGGCGGCACGTGGTTGGCGAATAATTACCCTGGTGTTCAGTGTGATGTACCAAGTCATATTTACGTACGTCTACCCATGAGGGTTATCACGGCTTGTGCTTACAACCTTTAGGCATTCCCATTTGACCCCAACCCCAACTGGGAAAGATTTTATGCCAGCGGAGGGGATATCTTGTCTTATATGAAGGCGACAGTCAAGAAGTGGAATCTTGACCGTGACTTGCAGCTTAACACCCGAGTTGTCGGCGCTGAGTGGCTAGATGATCTAGGTCAATGGAAGGTCACAGTTGAGCACGAGGGTATTCAACGGGAAGAGTTCTGCCACGTGTTGATCTCGGCGCAAGGAGTTCTTGTGTAAGTCTCAACTGAAACGTCTCTGATGCAAGTACTAACTGGTCAGTCACGAGTCATGGCCCAAGATCCCCGGTCTGAAGGACTTCGAAGGCCACACCACTCACTCAGCCAGTTGGGATCATTCCTACGACTACTCCAATAAGCGCATCGCTGTCATTGGCAACGGTTCATCGGGAATCCAGATTGTTCCGCAAATGGCAAAGCTGCCCGGAACAGAAGTCACAAATTTCGTCCGTGGTCCAGCATGGGTCTACTACAGAGCCCCGCCCTCAAAGCATCTCGGCAGAGAGGACGATGACCCCAACCCTCGCTACTCAGAGCAAGATAAGGCACGCTTCCAGGACCCAGAGCTTCATCTTCAACATCGCAAGGGTATCATCTCTCGCACGAATAAGTCTTTCTACATCTTCCGAAAGGGCGAGAATAATGAGCGGGGTATGAAGATGGCTGCTGAGCAAATGGCTGAGAAGCTTGGTCATGATCCTGTGCTGTGTTCCAAGCTTATTCCTAAGTGGGAGTTGGGTTGTCGTCGTATCACACCTGGCCCTGGATATCTCGAGTCATTCTTGCGACCGAACTGTCATTTGACGGATAGTGCGATTACGCAGGTTACGAAGAAGGGCCTCAAGACTGCTGATGGTAAGGAGCATGAGGTCGACGTCAGTAAGTAACAGCGCTTCTCTCCAAGAGTCAGAGGATACTAACAATCCGCCAGTTGTATATGCCACTGGCTTCGACGTCTCTTTCCGTCCCCGCTATCCCATCGTCGGTCTGAACAACATTGATCTCCGTGAGCAATGGAAAGAAGACCCCGAGGCTTACATCTCCGTCGCCGTCCCCTCCATGCCAAACTACTTCATGATGATGGGGCCCAACTGTCTCGGCGGCCACGGCTCCCTCGTCGAGTCCCTCAACTGGACAGGCGACTACTTCGTCAAGTGGATCAAGAAGATGTCAACTGAAGACATCAAGTACGTCGTCCCCAAGAAGGAAAAAGTCGACGCCTTCATCAAGTATTGCGATCAAGTCCACAAGACTCTAGTCTGGAGTGGTGGCTGTACAAGTTGGTATAAGCGAGGCAAAGTTGATGGACGTGTTACGGCGCTGTTTGGTGGAAGTGCTCATCTGTTTAATCGCATGCTTGGGGATATTCGTGCGGAGGACTTTGAGATCGAGTATAACACGGTGAATCCGTTTAGATTCATGGGCAATGGGTTCACAGAGTTTGAGATGGATCCGGAGAGCGATTTGTCGTGGTATGTTGAGAAGGCGGAGACGCTTCGGTGTTGAGGCTTGATTGGGGAGTAGGATACCATTTACAGCAGTTCGGGTTAAGATAGCATTAGATCTTAAATTATGAGTTTTCATTTAGATCCCCGTATCAAGATTGCGATTTAGTTTGCATACATTCTGTTATTGGGATTGTGGGTGAACAAAGAGTTGTGATAACAGACCCAGCAAACAAAGCATAAGGACAAGGTACAGACCAATTTGCCATGCGATAATATTCGCTTGTACTAAACATCTTTCCATTACTATAGGATATCAAGATTAATGTTTGAAAAGTCAAAATTGTAATCAACAAATGGCTCCAGTAAGTCATGGTAGCGATTAAGCAGGTCCTCGTGAAACACGGCATTCTCAGGTGATGGCAGTGCTGTAGCTGTCGTTCCAAACTCATCATCAGCAAGCAAACAGTCCGCGATCCGACTTGTAGATCTAGTCACAAACGGAAACAGAAGCTTCCAGTCAAAGTCGTTCGATGGCGCGTCGCTAGACCCGTTGGGCGCCGTTGATCTGCCTTTACCAGCATGCATCATGGACCTAGGCAGCGCGCGCAGTCGTTCAAAGCCTTGTCTAATGACATTGGCAGAAGCCCACATTTGCTGAAGTTGGCCGACTGCTTGGTCCAGAATGTCCAATCCCTCTTCCGCTTCTTGGGAGAATTGCTTGATCCGACTTGCTTGTAATAACGCGATGAAGGCCGTGCCGCAGTACCAGCAGGTGATCGCCATGAGAAACCTTGCATTTCCGCGCGACAAGATGTCTCTCAATATTCTTGCGATGCATGAAGCAGCTAATATCGCGGGTGGCAGAGCTTGCGGCAGGTCTGGTGTTGTCCTCTGTAAATGCATCACAATGATCGTGGTCAAGTATGGGAGATGTAATTGATGAACATCTCTGTCGAAGCCTTCAGTTCTACTAGAGCCGATTGGTAGTTGTAGATCTGCGGGTAGCGATTGAACCCACGCGACGAGCTCTTGCCTAAGCTCCGTCGGGAATGTCGCCGTTTCTGAGGGGGAGTCTACGGACTTCGATAGTGCTTTGGAAACTTTGCCCATTATACCAGAAAGGCGAACCCAGTACTTGAATATCCGGCCTTTCTTCTGTGATGTTGGATCGCTTGGGAAATCTGAGGGTTGGACTTCTTGTATCGTCATATCTTCGGGGCAAATGATGCAGGGTTTGCTTTGGCATAGCGACGTCAATCGCTCTCGTGCCTGAAGACTAGTTAGCAATCATCGGCCAACATCAAACGCGTTAGAACTTACAAACACAGTCCACCATAATCGCCGACGCAAACTCAGGTGAAGTGCACTCGAAGCCACGCTACCTTGTTTCGGCTCACGGTGGATGTTCATCTGCTGTGCATGTCTTATTATGACGGAGGTCCACCACCAGCTGGCATGCCGATGTGCCGTCGACGGTGAACGAGGAGCCCACCAGTAGAACAGAGAGACAGCCTTCAGAGACGTGAGTATATCTGGCTCCTCATCCATATAAAACATCATCCTCGCTTTATCGTAGTAGGCGGCTGGGCCTTGGTGGGGTATCAGAGGCGGCTGTATGTGACTCGCAGCGAGTGCAAGGGCATTCGCAAGCATGGGCGATCGAGCCAGCTCAGAGTCGAGCGTGTCGTGGTCAAGGACAGGGCACCATGGATAACAATACTCAAAGTATGTTTCTGAGAAGCTTTGTTGCAGCTCCTGTTGCCTGGGGTCCGATGCCGGATTGCGAAGCTCAAGGTTCGCAACAAGTTCCTGCTGTTCAGCTTCGAGCTGGTTCTCAGGCCCGTAGATCTGAAGGAAGCCTGTGTCAACGTCTCCTGCATGACTGCGGCCAGCGCCTTCTGTTGGCGACGTGCTTGACTTGGTCGGATGATTGACTGCAGCATCAGGAGCGCGCTCAGCTGTTGGTATGTTGAACGCGACGTGAATTGGTGTCGCATGCACAGGCGCTGGCGTGTCACCCATGCCTGGGTCAATTACATTCTCATCAAAGTCGATTTCTGTTGCATCGGGTGGCTCTGGATTGTTCCCGCCCACATCTTCACCTTGAATCTCGGTGTTACTACAGCTCAAGTGACGCCCGAGAGCTACCTACCTGCGGCGACAAAAGTATCGCATTCAGTGCCACACTCAGCTTGCGTAGACGCTCTCCGACGCTGCTTGCCCCTTCGTGACGGCCGAAGATGACAATCTTGATCTTGGTTATCACAGTTAGAGCATTTCGCCTGCCCTTGCGACGTCCGGCTCTTGCGAACAGTCAGCTCAAAGCCCGGCACATCAACGCCCGAAGCGAGCGGGGAGACTGACCTGCAAATCGCACTTGATCTTCTTTGAATGACAAAAGAAACAAACAGCTTCAGCGCGCTTTCGTTTCGGCTGTCGTGCACTGAAGTGGAGCCAATTGCCGACGAGTTCTGTCATTGCCGGATGAGAGCGTGGTTGTCGTGTTTCGGTTTGAGGCAGGAAGAGGTTGGATGCCGATGCAGGCCCAGGGCGAGAATAACTCTGGACCCCAGACTAACCCCAGACTAACCCCAGATTTAGAAGCCGAGGTCGTGGTTCAGGTTGCAATGGACGGGGGAGGTGCGTTGGTTTTAGCGGGAGTTAGCGCCTGTAGCCTCTTCGCTCTGCTGAGTTTAAGCTCGGCGTATTTTTCGCCCGCGGGGTTTGACGCGTTCCTTCCATAAGTCCTGGGGGAAGAACACAGGCATTTCCTTCAGTTTTATTATGAGTTTATTTTATTTAGATGTAAGCTTTAGTTTTGATTATAAATCGTACGGTTATTTAGGGAATTATAACACTAAGTCTAGGTCATTAACCAGATTTCAACGCTGCTTCAGGGTAAGCTTCCGCGACGACATTCATACCATTTTGTCACAAGAGATAGCAGCAGCATGCTGTGTACTATGTCACGAAAACATCGGCATATTGTTCAATATGTATCTCATTCGAACATTGAATTAAAACTCATAGAATACCTTACTAAACCAAGACTAGATTCATTCCGAGCCAAACTCGACAAAACTTACGAACCGTGACATTTAGAGGATGTAGCGGAATTGCATGTTCTGACTTGTTAGTGCGTAAACCCCTGAGTGACAACGGACGACTTACCTTCTTATCAGTGAGGTCATCCTCATAGGCATGATCAAAACCTTCGGTGGTACCAGACTTGTCGCGCTTGCTGTTCGACCACATGCATAGAACGCGGTAAACAAGAGCAAGGAGGCCGGCTATAATGGAAGTAACGACGACAACAATAAAACCGGGCTCAAAGCGAGGTGCGTCTCCTTTCTTGAAGCAGAGAGGACCAACGAAGTTACCGAGACAGTAGCCGATATAGAGACCAGACGAGGCGACGGACCGCTTGGTGTATCCCGCAGTATTGGCAATTTGCAGACCCATGAGAACAGCGTAGCCACCGCCCACGGATGGGAGGATGTAAACGGCAAAGAGAAGAGCCCCAGTAGCCGAGAGTGGAAGAAGCCAAAGCAACAAAGCAGCGAGGACAGTGCCCATCTGAGCAATAAAGACCAAATAGGACCTGTTGTTCCTGTATTTATAGGCCAGGTAAGGGAACAGAAGCTGAAGTGTTCCAGCATATGCGCCACAAGGCATCATAAGCAACAGCGAGTTGAGGGTGCTGAAGCCGAAACCATGGATGATGATAGGGACGAAAGTCGAGATAGGGGCATTGGCAATCATAGACAAGAAAGCGATGGAAAACACAATCCAGAACTTGGGGTCAAGCAGGAGTTCCCAGATCTGAGCGACTTTGAGATGAGTGTTGCGGACACCAGAGTTATTGGTCTTAAGTCTCGCAACCAGGATATATCTTTCTCTCTCGTTGAAGCCCTTGGCGCGGACAGGATCGGGAGGGAGGACGAAGACGAGAATGATACCCCAGACGATGGTCAGGGCGCCGGAGAAGTAGTACATGTATCGCCAAGAGGATACTCCTCCGTTGATTTGGCCGAATCCGTAGTTGATGATAGGGGAGATGATCGAGACGTAACCAGTGCAAGAGTACCAGATACCCATGCGCATTGCCTGCTCGTTCTTCTTATAGAAACTTCCCTGAAAAGACTAAGCAAGGACTCAACCGGTATGAGGCAGGCAGACTTACGACAATCATCATAAACATAGGACTGATACCACTCTCCAACAAGCCAAGGAAGAACCGTTGTGTATAGAGTGTCTTGTAATCCTTGCATACCACAGTCAGGATGAGGCAGATACCCCAAATTGTGACAATGCCGGAAGCAACTCGTTCGATAGGATATCGCTGAGCGAGCATCATTGCTGGATAAGCTCCAATGATGAAACCGAGATAGAAAATGGCAGCCGACATGGCATATCGATCTCCGGTGAGAAGACCGAGATCTTCTCTGAGTCCGAACAAAGCCTTAGAGAACACATGTTAGCAACGACATGAAGCTTGGAGATACAGGACATACTGCTTGGGAAAGCATGGCCTTGTCGTAGTACTGAAGTCCATCTGTATAGCATTAGCTTCTATCTCCTGCTCGGCGATCATGCAGCTTACATGTTGCACAGAGAACAGGCATAAGCTTCCAATCAATCTTGCGGCGCAACTTCTTCTCCTCCGCCTCAGTCCAGGCCTCATCACCCCCGTAGGCCTCAAGGACTTTCATGGCCTCATCCTGATGGACGGTGTCAACTTCAACGCCTTGCTTAGGAGTCATGTCTGCCTCCTCTCGATGATTGATAGCTGCGCCCTTTTCAGAATCAGACATTGTTGATTGAATGATGAATGATGGTGATGATGATGATGGAGCATTTCGAGTGGATCAGAGCACGATACTTATCTTGATTGAATCTTGCTTTGACGCTGGATGGTACGGGGTAAAATTCTGGGGTAGAGTCCGGGGTGGGTTGTTTGTGTTAGACGGGCTTGGCAAGCTTTTCTGCTTTTGGTTTGCCGATCACTATGCCGATGGCCTGGGCCCGACGCTATTGTTGCGGGGTGACAGCCTATTGACGCGTGAGCTTGTACAGTTCAAAATCTTCTAATCATCTGTGTCATTCTGATCTTAACTCAGGTTGGGGTTATCAGTCTAAGAACATTTAAGTTAAACTATTGGTAAAAGCAGCAAGTTTGTCTCGGCCTAGGCACCT
Source organism: Fusarium oxysporum f. sp. lycopersici 4287 (assembly GCF_000149955.1). Classification (NCBI taxonomy): domain Eukaryota; kingdom Fungi; phylum Ascomycota; class Sordariomycetes; order Hypocreales; family Nectriaceae; genus Fusarium; species Fusarium oxysporum. Next base: position 4,587,029 of record NC_030987.1, on the reverse strand, counting down.
TCCCAAGTCACATCCAACAAAGACAACATGGCTCCAGAGAAAGCACCGCACCTTGAGATTCCTCCCGGGGAGGCAATCAAAGCCGTCAAGCTCATTAATCCCGTCAACTTTGGTCCTGCAATTCTTGAGAGATTCATGGCACCAGCTGTACCTGGCCTTGAAACATTCAAGAGTTCTCCTTCATTATCGTTCCTCATTGAGCACCAGTCTGGGAGGAAACTTGTCTTTGACTTGGGAATTCGAAAAGATTACGACAATTACTCACCGTCTATTGTCAAGTACTTGCCGACTACTAAGTACACTATCGAAGTAGCGGGGAATGTGGCAGACATCTTGCAGGATAATGGTGTCCCCTTGACTGAGATTGAAGCCGTGATATGGAGGTTAGTCCAGTCGACCGAAAGAATCTGTTGATGGCTGAAGTTACTAAACTTTCTAGTCATTGGCATTGGGATCATATCGGTGATCCTTCCAGTTTTCCACATCTCACAGATCTTGTAGTTGGTCCGGGTTTTAAAGAAGCAATGCTACCAGGAGCCCCTGCGAACCCAGAGTCCCCCATACAAGAAAGCGACTACGCGTATGTATAGTTCTAAAACATGTGGATTATGAAAGCTTATCATTGGTAGGAATCGTAATCTGCGTGAGATTAGTTTCGAGGGTCCAGACTCTCTCAAGATTGGTCAGTTCCCCGCCTTTGACTATTTTGGAGATGGTTCATTCTATCTCCTCGACAGTCCCGGGCATGCTGTCGGTCACCTCTGTGGGCTAGCAAGGACTACAACCTCCCCAGACACTTTCATTCTCATGGGAGGAGATATCTGTCACTACGCAGGCATCTTCCGACCTTCCAAGTTTCTTCCAGTGCCAGATACCATCAGCCCTCATCCTTGTCATCCACACGAGGATGGTGTTCTCTGCCCTGGAGAAGCTTTTGATCGACTGCAAAAGTCACGAGGAAGGGCACCAACTGATGCTCTCTTTGACTTGACGTTTGGCTTGGATCTAGAACTTGCCGCTAAGACTACGAAGCAGCTACAGGAACTAGACTGTAATGAGAATATCTTTGTGGTTGTTGCTCATGATTCCACGGTACGCGATGGCGTTCCTCATTTTCCGAAGAGTCTGAATGATTGGAAGGAAAGAGGATTTGGAAAAGGCTTGAAGTGGGCTTTCTTACGCGATCTGGAAAAGTTCTGGGAATCTGAGGGGTTGCTGGAGCCAAAAGGAGTTGTATGAGAAGGCTAGATCGTAACAGCTCAACTTGGTGAATAGATGAATTCAATTATATTTTGAGCTATCTTCATATGAGAAGTTACCGTTAGCTAGCTATTCACCTAAACTCAGGCAACTTGTAACAGGATTGCCGGCCTGAAATCTACTAATTCTGACAGGTGTCACAAGCCCCCTTTGGTCTATGACTCTAACGGCTTGGCAAGCCATCAATTCAACAACTTCGGTTTCTTATCAACCCCGTGTCCGAGTATCGGACGCCCTTTGGCTAGCTTTATAAGATGCCAAATGACTCGGCAATATCTGGTTATCCTATTTGGGAAAGGCGGGGATAGCCTCAAGTTTAACTCTCGGTTACACGATACCCCAGCCGTCAACCCCCGGATGTGCGGGGTCGACAAGGACTCCCTGGAATGTGTACAGAGGAGAATAAACCCGCGGGCATAAATCGACACGCCGGACGTAACCCTCATGATACCAAATGTGCTGCAACCTTCAGATCTTTAAAACTTTGTCATACCTCAGTACAGCGCCACTTCTCTATCTGGCAACCACCCTATCATCATCGTTCCACAACTTCACAATGCCTTCAGCACAACCAATTCGCGGTGATGCGTTTGGATCACCAGACAGCAACTTGGACTATGATGTTCTTATCATTGGTGCTGGACTCAGTGGTATTCTTAGCCTGTACCGCATGCGGGAACTTGGCTTGAAGACACGAGTTATCGAAGCAGGTTCCGGGGAGGGCGGAACTTGGTTCTGGAACAGGTATCCTGGTGCTCGTTTTGACTCAGAGAGCTACTCATACATCTTTTCATTTTCACAAGAAGTTCTCGATGAGTGGAACTGGACAGAACACTTTGCCCCTCAACCAGAAACCCTTCAGTACATCCAATATCTCACAGACAAATTCGACCTGAAGCGTGATATGCAGTTCAACACACGCGTCAAATCAGCGAAGTTCCAAGAAGATACATCATCCTGGCTTCTTGAGGATGAAGATGGCTCGCAGTACACTACCAGATACCTCATCACCGCTATGGGCATTCTCAACCAACCGACTTTACCAAACATTCCCGGTGTACAAAGTTTCAAGGGGCAAGCCTGGCATACAGCCAGATGGCCAAGTGATGCTTCCGCTTTGAATGGCAAGCGAGTGGGCATTATTGGTACCGGTGCAACGGCGATTCAGACTATTCAAGCCATATCGGATAAGGTCGGCCACTTGACAGTGTTCCAAAGGACACCAAACTGGACAGCTCCACTTCGAAACAAGAAAATCAGCCCAGAGGAAATGGACGAGATCCGCACAAGATACCCAGAAATCTTCCGCAAATGTGCCGAATCATACGCATGCTTCATTCATGTCGGTGACAGCAGGAGCGTCTTCTCTATGACAGAAGAGGAGCGTCAAGAGCAATGGGAGAAGCTCTATGCCGAACCTGGATTCGCCAAAGTTCTCAGTGTTTCTTCAGATGTCTTCACAGACCACAAGGCGAACGAGCTTTACAGCAAGTTCCACGCCGATAAGATCCGAGCAAGAATCAATGATCCAGAAGTGGCTGAGAAGTTGATTCCCAAGAATCATGGCTTCGGCACAAGGAGAGTTCCTCTTGAGAGCGGTTACTTCGAGGTTTTCAACCAGTCAAACGTCAAGTTGGTTGATATTAGAGAAGACCCAATTTCTCAGATCACAGAGACTGGAGTTCAGACAGGAGATGCATTTTATGAGCTTGATGTTCTGATCTATGCCACTGGATTTGATGCCGTGACTGGATCTTTCAACGCAGTTGATATTCAAGGACGAAACGGAACCAATCTGAAGGATGTCTGGGCTGAGGGTATCAGGACGTTCCTCGGACTTCCTGTCCAGGACTTTCCTAACATGTTTATGATTATGGGTCCCCATCAGATGTTTGGAAACATTCCTAGGTATGGCCATCAACTTCTTTTACTACTATCAGTACTAACCAGCTGCCTTCAGGTCCATTGAGTATGCAGCAAACTGGGTCGCAGAGTTTATACGATATGCTCGTGACAATAAGATCATCAGTGCTGAAGCAACTGACAAGGGTATGGAGGAGTGGACGCAACATGTGCATGAATGCGGAAAGGGCTTACTGGCTAATGAAGTTGACTCATGGATGACTGGTGTCAACAAGAACTTGGCTCATAAGCAGAAGAGATCCATGACGAGATATAATGGCCCCGCACCAGGGTATCGAAAGAGATGTGATGAGGTCAAGGGGAGGGATTATTCGGACTTTGTATTGAGATACGCTTGAAGGATATAGTCTATTAGAATTTAAATGTTATTATGATATGATACTTTGTGATGAAACTGAGGCCTGAGAGGTGCTACAGGGAGTCTGGTTGGTTAAAACTGCTTCGTCTTGAAGTTGATGATAAGCAGATATCATGTGGAATCATTAATAAGCTTAGGACAAATATGATAGTTTATGATAGGACATCATATGATGAGCTTAGAAGGCATTGGAATATCCTCTATTATTTATCTTATCCATCTAGTTCAGATTTGCAAGTCCTCTAGGACCTCAAGGTTATGGTAGATGAGATGTGTTATCTAAGTGGTTTTGATTTCAAACTTCCTAGCCTCAGGTTTCGAGAGTGCCCAAATAATTCCCTCCTCCATGACTCTATCCCACCGTTTAGACTCAGTCAACTGATCCCCATACCTACGAAAGCCATGAGGCAATCCTTTGAAGACATGAATATCCGTGGGGACTCTGTTGCCATTTCATGTCAGCTATTTCAGTGAGACCAAAACCAGTGACTGCTGACTTACCCTGCCTCGGCAAGCCTTTTGCCATACAAGAGGCCTTCATCACGCAGAGGATCGGCACCGGCAATGCCAAAGACAGTGGGAGGGAGACCTTTCACTTGAGAAGCCGATGCGTTTCCAGTGTTTGCTCGGAAATCATCAGCATCTGGAAAAGGAACTGGAAACTTCAGCATTCCAGTAAAGAAGTCGATGACCTTCTTGGGAAGAATCGGTGCATCTTCATTCTGGACATATGAAGACACCAATGGACTTTTAAGTTGGTCGAGTTGCGACTGATAGTGGTTGAGGTGGACCAAAGCTGGGATCATCAAGATCTGTCCAGCAATCTTGGGATACTGGCGGATATCTGGCGCAGAGATGTTCTGTCTCAGAGTCAGGGCCGCTGCTAACTGAGCACCAGCGCTGATACCGCCAATGACAACCTGATCAGATTTGCCTTGAAGCTCATCGATGTGATCGTGTATCCAATAGAAGGCATCTTCGACGTCATTCCAAGCTGTTGGAAAAGTATGATCCGGCGTGTGACGATAGTTCACATTGATAACGGTTACTTTCGCTCCAATTGCAATCCGCGAGGAGATGGCATCTTCGGATGAGAGTGTCCCGAATAAATATCCTCCACCATGAAGGTGGATGTAGATCGGTAGGAGAGCATCTTCCGCAGCATCGACAGGCTTATAGCTTCGCGCTTCTATGAAAGAATTGTCTCTCGTTGGAATCTTGTAGTCTTTCATGCGGACCAAGTGACCCAGCTCCTTCATACCGTTCGCAGATATCTCCTCACGACCCTTGTTGACTACGGCCTGCCTCTCATAGATATCCGCGAAAGTTGGAGGAGGCGGTAGACTTGCCTCTACTGCAAGCCATTCTGCAGATTTGGGGCCATATTCCGAAAAGTCGCACATGGTGAAAGATTCGATGGTGTTTCAAAAGATATTTCTTGTTATTGTTTAGTCTCAATAAGTCAATCTCATCAAAATGCATACTTGAGGGGTATCAATGCTTCAGGTACGTAATTGGCTGTAGCCATGTGATTCCGTCCCCGTTCCTGCCGTCGTACCTCGGCGCGACCCCACAAAATGAGGTTGAATTAGAGTATTAAGCTCTGGCAATTCCCGATTAGGAAAGCCGTCCAACAGTTTCCGGAGGAAGGAGCACTCCATGTCGACCTCATGATTAAATATTGCGAAATGAGATGATTCATTGTATCGTTTCACAATACGAGGTTCACCACTGATCCAAAAACAAACAGCGCAATGGCCGAGATACCCACTCAACCTCCGTCTCGTTCACTGAAAGACAAAGTCGCCATTGTCACGGGCGCCGGCTGCTTTGGAGATGGTATTGGCAATGGCAGGGCGATATCAATCATGTTGGCCAATGAGGGCTGCAATGTCATATGCCTTGATATGGATTTAGAATGGGCAACAAAGACGGCCGATATGGCCAACCAAAGCTCAGCTTCCAAAAAGGCGATACCGGCACAAGGAAATGTCACAGATGCAGACGATTGTGAGAAGGCTGTTGCCCTGGCATTGGAAGAATTCGGTCGCTTGGATATTCTTGTCAATAATGTCGGCATAGCAGGCGCTTCGGGGACAGCCATTGACGTGGATATGGCCAAGTGGACGATGGGTCTCGAGGTCAATGTTTCAAGCATGGTTTTGATGGCAAAGTATGCTATACCAGCAATGACCAAGAACGATGGTGAGATCAAAGGATCTATCGTCAATATGGGGAGTGTAGCCGGCTTGAAGGGCGGTACACCTCATTTGCTCTATCCAACCGCCAAAGGAGCAGTGGTCAATATGACCAGAGCGATGGCCGCTCACCACGCCAAAGACGGTATCAGAGTGAACTGTGTCTGTCCTGGAGTAAGTGATGAAGCCTGAGAACAAGAAGAAATAGCTAATAGTATTTAGATGCTTTATACCCCAATGATGTATGCTAAGGGCATGTCAGAAGAGGCCAGGGAAGCGAGGAAGGCGAGGAGTCTACTTGGGACTGAAGGTACAGCATGGGATGCTGCTTGTGCTGTCGTGTTTCTGGCGAGTAACCATGCAAGATGGATCACGGGAGCTATTCTACCAGTTGATGCTGGAACAACTGCTGCCGTTGGAACTAGCTTGCCTGCTGGCGCAAGCGTTAATGGTTGAGATAGAATACCACATACCTACATATAGAATCAACTCTAAATCAATGACGAGACTTTAGTCTTCTATTAGAAAACTATTGCCTAAATAGGCCCCTCAACCGTCCAAACATGACTTGACTTTGAGTGCTGCTAAGTTTTGAGTTTAGTAGTGTATGGCAACGAACCGGAACAAACTACCAAAGAAATTAAATGGGAAATCTTGTTGTTCATCGTAAAAGTCAATGGAATTTATGAATGGGGCTAATCATGTAGTAATGCCACTCTCGCCTTGATCTTTCCTTCACCCAATGCCCCAAGAACTTCCTCAAAGTCCGGAAGCTTTCTGGTTTCAACTCGGGGACTAATATGGCCAGAAGCGATAAGTTCAAGAACCTTCTCCAAATCTCTGACTTGACCACCATAAGAGAAGATGAAGGAAAGCCTCTTTCTGGTGCCAATCTTCATGTGAATGGTGTTTTCTGTGTCAAGACTGCCAATGCAAAGAAGTTTGCCACCACGACGTACTAAAGCACAGATTAGTTTGGGCTCGACGAATTTCAAACAAAGGTATTTGCTTACCGATATGTTGAGCATCTTCAAATGTCTGATGGGTACCAACAAAGTCAAGAACGGTGTCGATCTTTCCTTCCAAGCCATTCTCTTTGATAAAGTCCTGGGGAGGTTTTCCTACTGGGACAATATCTTTCTCATGTATGCCCAGAGCTTTGGCTTCATCAAGCAGTTCTTGTCGAATATCGGAAACTATCACTCTTGCCCCAATATAACGAACAATTTGAAGAGCATTGAAACCTAGCCCACCAAGACCGAATAGAAATACTGTCTCATGCTTTTTGACATCTCCTCTCCTAGTGATGGCGTGAAATGCTGTGTTCACAGCGTCAGTGGCTACAGCAGCTTCTGCTGGGCTGACACCATCAGGGACTTTGACTGCAGCTCTGATATCAACTGCGGTATATGGTGCGTAAAAGCCATCTTGGCCAATGCCCGAGTGATGGCCTCTTTCACACAGCTGAGCCAGATCACGAGAACATTCGGGGCAATCGTCTTGTCCACAGCCTGGGACCGCATGAAGAGCCACAATATCTCCCTGAAAGGTATAAGTACTAATTAATGCTAGTAGTTAAAGAGAATTTCTTACCACTTTCAGTCCGTTATCTCGAACATTACTGCCTATTTCAATAATCTGTCCGCAGCCTTCGTGGCCCAGGATATACTTTTCCTGGAACCAAGATGCTTGCTTCTCTATCGTGAGGAGCGAATGGTCGCTTCTACAAACTAAAGTATTGGTCAGATGTTAGTCAACTACCAGGAGGGCTCTTCATACCGCCAGATGCCAGCATCTTACAAAGAATGCCATTTGGCGATACTTTGGGAACGGACACTTCTTCGAAAACCTCGAATATGTTAATGTATTAATTTATGAAAATCGGCAGTTTGCATTACCGGCTTTGGACTTCCTTTGTGTTTCCTCCATGCAAACATGGTTGCTGGCACTCTTTCGGAATTTGTAACAGTCATGGTGAAATTTGGTCGATGATTTGAATGTGGTGATCAATGTTGACTTTTCTCACTGGAGTATAGGTAGCAGTAGTCCAGCCTAAATCACGATCTATTATTCGGCTTTCGGAGAGCTGTAGTCAGCTCGGTTTCCTTTCATAGACACGGACGGGTTTCGGTAGGATTTTCTACCGAGGTTCTGCGAGGCAATAAGGACCTATGGTTGGCTTAGAAATCCACTCCTAGTAATCTGGAGAATGCGGGGGATTGGCCGCTATCTGAGATGGCAATGCTCTCGGTTTTCCTATAAGAGTGTAGCTCCGCCAAGAACTCCACCACAATTGTTTTCATGACGTTAGGTCGCTGACTCGCTGACTCGCTGACTCGCTGATGTCCTTCAATGAGAAATTCAATCTGGCTGTCTCAATACTATTTTAACCTATCATAGTGCGAAACGCGTCTGAAGGTGCGAAAAACAAGGACCTCATACCAACATGGTGTTTACTTCTCCAAGCTGGGTGCCTCAGCTCCCAATTGGTGAGTCGCGTGCCTCCGATGATGGGACTTCCCATTGCTGACATATTGAAGATCCTCCTGATTCGATACCTATTGCTGAATTTATGAAGAATGAGGCGTATGGTCGCCAACCCATTGCCAAGAGCAGACATCCATTTACCTGCGGTATCACTGGTCGTTCATACTCAGCACCTGAACTGTTCGAGCGGTCAGAGTCCTTTGCAAGAGCTTTGGCAAAGCGTCTTCAATGGCAGCCAAATGAAGGAACGCCATGGGATAAGGTTTTGGCTATCTTCTCTCTCAACACAGTACGTATATGCCGGGCTTCTATGAGGACAGCTATCTAATACATGACGCTAGATTGACTTTGTAACTGCCATCTATGGCGTTCACCGACTCAATGGGATTGCCACGCCAGCCAATGCCGCTTACTCCTCTGATGAACTGACTCATCAGCTCAAGGCATCAGGAGCCAAGGCTCTAGTCACTTGTACACCACTACTCGAGGTAGCACTTGAGGCAGCCAAGAACGTTGGCATACCAGACGAAAACGTCTATCTGTTCGACATACCGCGAGCTGAACCTACCTCAAGTTTCAAACATGCTTCCGTAGAGGATCTTATCAACGAAGGTTCGAAACTTGAAGAGCTCGAGAAGCTCCAGTGGGTTCAGGGTCAGGGTGCACGTCAGACAGCCTTTTTATGCTTCTCAAGTGGAACATCAGGATTACCGGTAAGATCGTTCCCTTCCTAGCTATGATACATGCTAATGTCATGCAGAAAGCTGTGATGATATCTCATAGAAACGTCATCTCGAATGTATTGCAGCATGTTACCTATGACTCTGCCGCCAGACAGAAGAAAGGCGTGGAAACACAAGCAGTGACAGGGTTTCTGCCCTTCTCTCATATTTACGGCCTTGTTATTGCTGCTCATACTTGCACGTGGCGAGGTGATCAGGTCATTGTTCTCCCAAAGTTTGACTTCAATGATTTCCTCAAGTCGATCCAAGAATTCAAGATTCGGCAGCTGCTAGTGGTCAGTGTATATATTTTCTTGACGGCTGTCATTATCACTAACAATCACTCAAGGTACCACCAATCATCATCCAAGTCTTAAGATTCAAGGATATTTGCGCCAAGTATGACCTAAGCAGTGTTAAATTCGTCTACTGCGGCGCTGCACCGCTGGGTGAAGAGACTATCCAGGACATGAAGAATCTCTATCCGGATTGGACAATCGCCCAAGCCTATGGTGAGTCTTGCCACAAAACGCCTCCCGAAACGCATGTCTGACTGTACGAAGGAATGACCGAAACTGCAACCGTCGTCACATCTTCAAGCGAGGATGATGTCTTTACAAAAGGCTCTGGATCCTTGCTGCCGGGTGCCAAAGCCAAGATCATTGACCTTGAGGGCAACGAAGTCACTGAGTATGACAAGCCAGGCGAGCTTCTCGTTCAAGCCCCGTCAGTTGTGCTGGGCTATCTGAACAACGAGAAGGCTACCTCTGAAACGTTTGTACATCACCAAGATGGAAGATATATCCGCACTGGAGACGAAGCCATAGTGACTTTGGCTCCGTCTGGTCACGAACATATTGTGATTGTCGATAGAATCAAGGAACTCATCAAGGTCAAGGTATGTGACCTACTTCCTGTCCGGTTGAAGCATTACTGACAATTAGCAGGGCCATCAGGTTGCACCCGCGGAACTCGAGGCTCATATTCTGACAAGCCCACATGTCTTTGACTGTGCTGTGATCCAGGTACCTGATGAGAGATCAGGAGAGGTACCGAAGGCTTTTGTAGTGAAGAGTTCTTTGGCTGAGTCCTTGGATGAGAAGAAAGTGGTGAATGATATCATGAAGCATGTTGCTGATAACAAGGCTTCCTATAAACAACTTAGAGGAGGTGTAGAGTTCCTGGAGGTTATACCCAAGAGTCCAAGCGGAAAGATCCTTCGTCGACTGCTTAGGGATAAGGAGCGAGAGAAGAGACGAGCTGAGGGAGCAAAGCTATAGATCTTAGAATACTTGAGCGCCTATTTTTGCATTTTCATTGTGGTATTTGTAATTTTCTGAGGAAGACTAGTAGTTTACTCTAGCCTTTCTTCTTCATTCAATATGAGATTTCATCACGGCTATTTTCTTCTGCCAAGTTCTGTGTGGTGATTATAAGCTCTCAGCCACGGGTCGCTTTGGCAAGCTCGTTTTTCGCCTTCTTGACCACTCCACTGCCCTATAGTAGAACACATCGTCCTTGACCTTCGCTGCGATCCTATCCATATCTACATCTTGTCCATTCTCCATCGCCCTTTCAAGTTCCGTCAAAAGAGCTTGACAGTCCCAGCATCCACAAGCACGATATTCTTGTCCAAAGTGCACTCGATACAATCTTCTTGTCTCGCCGAAACCATCGCCTAATTGTGGCTTCTCAATGGTATCGTCATGATTGACGAACTTACCCGCTAACACCTTCATCGCTTGTCCATAATTCTTGGCCGTGCATTGATGGGTGTGCCAAACCAGATCAATATCCAACGTTGGCACAACAGTGGTTTTAGACATCTTAAGAAGCTTGCAGAAGTTTAGGTACCGCGTAATAGCCCGTCTGATCGTCCCCTCGAGAGCAGGACTGCGTATCCACATGAAGGAATTCATCTTATCAACAAACGATGCCTGACGAATAACAGCATCCCTGAGCTGCTTGGCCAATTCCGAGTCACAGTCTCGAAAGAGCTGTGAGTATTCTTTACATGGGCTCTCGTAGATGACGGGCTTATAGCCAATGCCGCCAAAACCAGTGTTCGACATGTTCACAAGCGTAGAGTTTGTAAGGCCTTTCCATGAAAGGATATCGTTGAAGAGATTTGGTGCAAAACCAGATGCTTTTTCATAATTTGCTGCTGCCGCTGGCGGTAAGGTGAAAGCCCATTCTGCGTTATCGATAGCGTTGTGAATATGTTTCCAAGGAAACTTGACTGAGAAGAGAGGTTCTTCTGAACATGTGTTGGAGAATAGTCGGGGATTGAGAAGAAACGAGTGCCAGACCATGAGAATACCGAGAGGCGGAAGATTGTCTCGTGTGACTTCTCTTTCCGAAGATTTGTTGAAATGTTCTCGCCAGGCAAGAAAGCGAACTGTAGCAAGCTCAACGAACTTCGGCCACTTCGCCTGTCGTCTTTCCCAAAGCTTCTCGTCTTTGAGCGTCTTCTCATCTCCCTGAGTACCGGTCTTGGTCTCCCTCACAGGTTTAGTCTGCATCACATCATCCAACTCTTTGGAAACCAGTATCTTCTGCCTCAAGATGAAGAGCGTCTCGAGGAATTCGAGGTGAGCTGCGCATTCAGACAGAGTAGGCAGAGCCAAATCCGGAGCTGTCTGTCTCTTTGAAAACTTGTTGTTGACATTTTTTGTCATCGAAAATTTAAAGACGCCGGGGTCGGGGATTATTGGAAAGTCTTCCGGTTTGACGGCGAGTTCGTATAGTCTGCCGTTCGGATCGTTTGGACGCGATGAGCCTGAGACCATCTCCTTCCCCTGCTCGTGTAGGGAAAGTTTGGTGAACCGATGCTCCAAAGCCATATTGCAACATGAAGTCGGAAATCCTCTCGTTTGCTCTTTGTGGACATATTTAATTCTCAGACCTTGCTAGAGAGTGAGGCGATCCAGGTTCAAAAAGCCCTTGGCGCCTGACAATCAGGCTCCCAGCAACCTTCAGTTTGCCTCGCGACACCTCAAACAAAAAGTGTACCACATCTCAGGCACCCTTGCTTGTCAGCTTCGCAATCTCACCAATCGCGCGCCTTGAAACAAAGTCATCTTACGCCCGGTTGAAGAGAGGTCGGTGCCCAGGCGTTCTCGACCTGTCGATCATCGCGGGGTTATTCCGCAGTGCCAACCAGCCACTGTAAGTTTACTGAGCCATGGACATTCACAACGCAACATCAATTTTCATGCTAAGAGCAACGATGCAATCATGGATACTCTACACAAAGCATTCTTCTCGATTTTTATGATCACATGGGGTATTCTCATGATCGTCAACATTGCCAGCATTTGTGGCAGGACAGCAAGGACATTTGGGCGGCTTCGCTTCTGGTCATTTATTCCTCTGTGGTTGTACGGGCCATTGGTCGTGCTCAATCCATGGTGGCGATTGGGACACTTGGATAGAGGACATCAATTTCTCGTGAGTCCTCCAGCTAATTTGTACTATGGGTATTAATGGTAGTAGGGAATCTGGTTGACATTATGGCCGATCCTCAGCTCAATGATTGCGGCATCACACGAGAGCCGAGGGTCGTGGGACTCATCCCAACGAAGTCGCGGATGTTTTTATATCTTATGTGTTGACTGGGCTATTATTCTCTTCTCAATCGTGGAAGTCTGCCGGAACCCGATTCCCACAGGGTCGAAAGATTGGACGTTCGGGGCAAGCCTAGGGAAAATCATGACCATGTTCACGATTGTAGGTCGTTGCACACATTGGCGATAAGGATAAGACTGACAGCGGCAAAGGTCCTCCTTGCTGGTCAAGACGTTTTGCTATTCCCCATCGCTGCCTTCCCTCGCTTCATAAGCATCCCAGCGATCGTCCTCAGACGCCGTTTCCTACCAATACAGTACAAACCGGTGAAGAGATGGCCACATGACATCAATCGACTGTCATCGCAGAAGCCTCCGGGTCAAGAAAGATCCCTGGCAATCATGCTGCAAAGCGACAATATTGTTGAGCGACTCGCAAGTCACCTTCATTACGATGACCTGGTGAACTTGTCGTTCACCTCGAAATTGATGCGTACCGGTATATTTTATCCATCTATGGACCCCACCTCTCGCCACGACCGGATAGAGTCGCTATGCATAGCATCGTGTCTCAGAGGGAAAAAGAGCGAATGTTGGTCATGCGAACGTGTGATCTGCGACGTGAGTTAGACCGTCACCTCTTGCTACTCAATGCTGACATTATCAATAGGCCTGCAAAGCCCCAAAACAGCGAATTCGATCTTCCCGCATAAAAGATCACTTCGCGCATTGCTACGCTGTCTGCATAATGCTTAGAATGATGGGGCGCGTTGTGTTAATGCTTCGCCTCTCACATAGTGGAGGACTTCCCCGAAGGAGTTAGAACACAAGGTCGACGCGCCTTTTATTATAGATATATGAATGATTGGATGCCAGTTTCTCCAGTGTTGGTAATAAACATAAGATGTAAAGTCAGGAGATTATTAAATTGATTATAATTGAATTATCATATCGTTAATGTTGAAAATACTTACAAATTATATTATATCCTATTAGATAACTTTGTTAATTCAAGAGGCATTACTTAAGTATTTTAAAAAAGCTTCTCACGTTCAAGCCATGAATGTTCCCATACCCTAATCCTTTCACGACCAAAGTAAGAAAGGAAGTCCAACTCCCGTAGAATAAGAAATACCAGAGGAGAGCGAGGATGGAGCAGATATGAGAACGGCACTATCAGTGAACACTGCAAAAGACAATTTTGAAATGTTTCAATTACTGTCGAACCGCTTCAAGGCTTGGCCGATAGCGCAATTAATCGCGTAACAAATTCTTTTACAACGACCTGGCTCCTACTTGTCCCGGTCCCAAAGGGGAGCTTCGGGTACATAGCCCATTCGGATAGTTCTGCTTTTTTTTCGTTGCTGGCTATATCAAATAGAGTCTCGGTCGCGCCGAGAGAGTGTTTCTGAAGCTGTTGGAAGCTGGGCTTTTGCCGCGATGGTTGTTCTGTTGTTGCTGCTGGTGCTGGTGCTGAGGTCTTCCCGATTATTTAGGGACTGGGGGTAGGAAGATGATGTCTTCTAATGGCTTCGGGACCGGGTGGAAAGATGAGGTCTTCTGATTGCTTAGTTAGCAAACTTTCACAGTAGCATAGGGTTCAGAGCACTCACCTCAATGATTTCTTGTTCTAAGGAGCCCAGGCTCAAAGGGTGTTCAAAAGCCATTAAGGCCCTTCAAGGTCGTCTCTTCGTTGCGCTGTTCGATTACAGTACCATTCTCGTGTCACATGCCCACCTGCTTTCGGCTGAAGAAGGTTGCTTAGCAAGGTTGATGTGCTCCCCCTTTCTGCTGTCATGCGATAGCGGGGCAGCTATGAAGAGGGAGAAGAGGCGAGTAAAATACCCGAAGAACTTTCAAGGTTTGACAGAGAAGGCGGGATGGAAGGAAGGTAGGTGTAACAGAAGGAAAATAGCTGATAGAAGACTAAGTACTCTTTGGATCAAGAGCTCTGTTGCTCGGTCTCGTGTAAAATTGTTGAAGGATGGAAGAGAGAAGTCGAGAAGTGGGTGCGGATGCAATTTACAGGGTACGTACCTATGCATGGAATTGTCAAAGGTTGGGTACTACCTATGATTGGCTCGTTCTGCAATCAGCGTTCGCCCGTAGGATCTTTAATTCGGAATTCTGTTTTTCTTCCCTCTACCTCTCTCTTCTATTCTAAAATTCTTATCGTTCTTATACAGCAAAGCTATCACTCACATCCAGACAAGCCAAATCTCTCCCTCTTTTCATAATCGCCCTTCTTTTAAGTAAATGGTTGTTCTCTGGCCCTGCGCCCAGGAGTAGAATCCTTGTTCTTCGTGGTTGCTCCGGTATATACAACAGTAGAAAGGAGGAGCGAGACTCCACCTTTCCTTTCCTTTCCTTTCCTTCCCTGGTTCATTGCTCAAAGGAAGCTCTTCCTGGCGAAAGCGAGAGAGGTCGGCCTACCAGGATGACTTACTGTGAAAGCATAGCCTTCGTAGTATCCGAATAGTGGTTGGTTCCATTGTTTCCGTGTAGGGCATACGTTGGGTGATCTTTCGGTTCATTGCTCGGAGGAAGCTCTTCCTGGCGAAAGTGAGAGAGGTCGGCTGACCAGGATTCGTCAGTTATAGTGTCGCCATATGGTACTGAGCGTGATAGATGATTGAAGCTTGGCATCCTTTCCGGCGGAATGAAGGGAGAAGCTTCACGGGCCAACTATAGAGTAGGGCTGACGTAACCATGTGTTGTGGGAGAAGTGACCCTCCAAGCCTTGCCCCTCTTTGCTTCCGACTGGTGGTTCCCATTTTCCTATCAACATTATACCGCTCAATTATTCTTGATACACAAGAGTTCCAACCCGGTGTTGTAGGGGGAAGTGGCCTTCCAAGTTTTGGTTAGCACCTTATGATCATCCCACGGCTCAAGCAATAGGTTCAAAGAATACAATCAGAATCAGTGTTATAAGTTCCCTTACATATGGTGCTTTATCCTCGTCAACATCCCTAACGAGATTACCTATTACACCTATAGCATTTAATATTTGCTAGGCCCTTAGGTATATAGGTGCCCTATTTATAAAAATAATATTAGGCTTATTAGCTAGAATTATTAATCCTCTATTATATTCTATTTCTTAATTTGCATTCTATCTGCATATTATGTATTACTTGCTAAGCTTTATGCCTTTAGCATAATAATCTAGCCACCTAAGTCAAAGGTTTATCTTAGTTCCTTTTTTCAGGGTATTTCAGGGTATCATCGCTTTTCGCGAAAGCAGGGCTAAGGCAAGCCGTCTAGAAGATAGTGAGGATGCATCGGCAAAAGATCTCTGGCAGAGAGATAATCAGATAGGAGTGTGCTGATTGACCCGATCATCGACAGTCTTGCTCACGCTGTAGGGGGGGAGACAACTTAAAACTGGTGACCGTGGTATAGCGTCGTTTGTGTGCTGGCTGGGCTGGAGGTATACCGGCTCCACGTCTCGCCATTTGTGTTTGGAGTGGAGACAGCGATTTCTACTGTTGCTGAGATTTACCGCAGAGTCGAGAAATAATAAATGACGGCCGTGGCGCCCTCAGCTCTATCATAAAGCAGGCTGCAGCCTA
The DNA here is from genome assembly GCF_000149955.1 of Fusarium oxysporum f. sp. lycopersici 4287. Taxonomy (NCBI): domain Eukaryota; kingdom Fungi; phylum Ascomycota; class Sordariomycetes; order Hypocreales; family Nectriaceae; genus Fusarium; species Fusarium oxysporum. Next base: position 4,570,940 of record NC_030987.1, on the reverse strand, counting down.
ACTGTCTGGATGAGGCTGATGTATCTTCAATGGACGGCAAAGATATTTTTGACCCCGAATCACGCCGTGGACCCACTTCTTTTAATCTAAAGCCTTGTCTCCTACCAGGCTCTCACATCACAACTCAGCAGTTTTCCCTGGTTCTTCAACAGCATTTTCCCTCGGGCGCGTCTATAAGAGTCATGGCAATGTTTAATAATAGATTTGCCGCAGTCGCCTGACAGGCGTTTGCCCGCTTGAAAGCTGTGATAAGGTTATGGGTTTAAAAGAGGCTTCAGCCCTAACACACAAAGGTATTAGCGTCATTAACTGACGCTTGGTCACTGACTGGAGCTTTCCCCTGTCGATTGGAGCCTGGGAGCACCCTTCACATAACCCCCTAAGCGCCCTGCTTCTCTACTCTACAGCCTTTCCTCTCCACGTCTCCTCACGCGGAACTTTTCTGCCTCGATGATAGCTTTTCTTCAACAATCTTACATCCAAAAACTTACTGCCGCCTGACACGCGCACACAAGAGCCACGGCATCTTATCGTCGTCAGATTCCATGCGACCTTATCATTCGCGATGAGGTCACCACAAGACTCATCCGCTCAAATCCCGACCTCGTGCTGAATCTCTGTGATAAGCTTACGGGTTAATAGAGGCTTCAGCCCCAACACACAGCAGGCAGGTCAGTCATAAATACAACGTACTCTACAATCGATGATTTTGAAAGCCTAACGTTGGACCAAACACAGGACACGTTTTCTAACACATATGAGGCCGAACCTGCCGCGATGCATCGGCTGGCAGGCCGCTGGCTTGAAAAGCAATGCAATCACAAATACGAGCGGCCTCTATACTCGACAATTTCGAAAGCCTAACCTTGGACTAAACATACCTATGACATGTTTTCCAACACCTATCAGGATGAACCTGTCGCGATGCATCGACTGACAGATCGTCAGCTTGAAAACACGGCAGTCATGAATACAAACAGCCTCTACATTTCATAATTTTGAAAGCCCGACCTTGGACCAAACATCTCAGAAAAATATCTTCATTACACGGGATACGTTTTCTAACACCTGTAAGGCCGAATTGGTTATTGACATGCAAGCTCCCACGCATGACAGAATCCCAATAAGGTTAGTTTTAGAGCTGGTTTATACCATGTTAGATGACTCTTTTCTAACTTTAGATGAGTTTAGGAGAATATAAGGGAGCTCTCCAGAGTCATGGAGACTTCTTATCGTCATTATTTCGTGCGACCTTATCATTCGTGACGAGGCCACCCCGAAACTCACCCAGTCATCTCCCGACCTCCTCGTCAACCTCAACAACTAGTACATGACTGCTGCCTACAAGGTTAAGCTTTAGGCTGCGATCACAGGTGATGAATGGCGGTTGCCAAGTTGAAAATCGACAGGTCAGCCCAAAGCGTAAGGCTGCTTTTGAGACTATACTTGACTTCAAGCGACCAAACACGACTGTCATCAATTTCCACAACATATTCCCTCACCTCATGAACCCGCATCACCCAAATCATAGAGTTCGGAGGAGCCTTCTGCGACGATTCCGATCCTTTAATAAGGATCACATGGCCGCGTTTCAAGGACTAAAGCAAAAAGGGAATACGCTTATCCTTCCTCCGCGACTGAGATCGTGAGACATTCAGCTGGTACAGTGCCGACTTCACTATGACAGAGTCGACGGTATATCATATCACCATCAAGCTCCCTCCGCCACGTTTCGCCCTCAACTTTCAGCGGAGGATGAGTAAACGGATACAGCAAGGGCAATTTGATCCTGTGACCTAATAGCGCAACGAAGAGACGATATTGATACGGTGTAACGAAGAGATGATGTTGAAATAGCATAACGATGAGATAATACTGAAACAGCACCTTGGTTCCTCCCGGTCCCAAACAAATCAAGAACGCATCTTTCCCACCTACAACGACTACGACTGTGACTGCGACAGCAACTGCGACTTAAATATAGAATGGATAATGCCCGGATCTTCGCCCGGATCAGACTCTGGTAATTTAATATAATAGGGTTAGGCCCCGCGATTACCCCTCTTCCATCTGTATGTTCGTCCTCGTCCTCTGTCTCCTCCGTTGACCGTCCGTGGATAGCAGACATCGCGGTACGCCGTCCCCCTCGTCTTCACAGGGGCTCGGTCTTCTCCAGTACCCTCTTGGCCTGCCCTCGGATGGCCTCGAGCCACTCGTCGTATAAGCCGCCGCGAAGGGCCTTGACGAATTCTCTTTCCCTCCGGCTTGGATTCACCCCTCTAAGCAACTTCCCTTCTAGCTTACAAAGCAGCTCTATCTCGCGATTAAGGAAGCCTCTATCAATTAGCTTATAATAACGCCATATAAGCAGGAGGATCTCGCAACCAAAGATTGCCAATCTAACGCGGCCGGCATTATCCTCTTTTCCCTAGTCTATTCCGATTTCTATTGCTATATTATAAAGCTCGCCGTAATTATCTTTCTTAATAGCTTAGTCGATTATATTAATTATATCATGGCCTTCTGTTAGATAAGGCTTATTAGGATTAGGTATCTGCAGGCTTCTCCTAATAGCAGGCATCGTGATAGTGAAGCTATGATGCTGTTAGCGGTTGCGATCAGAAGGTAAATAAGGGAAGTCGGATTAGATCACTTACTGTAGAAGCGCAGTGGATAATTTAAGCGTGGTATCTGCAGGGGTCGGCGAAAGAGTGGCCTTTGAAGTGGGTTGCAGGAAGAAGATTGGGGCCAGCTGAAGAGCAAGTAAGGCTCTCCAGCTGGGTTATGTGCAGCTAGGTTCAGGCTGCAATTGAGGCAGCTAACTATGATGATATTGACTTAATGAAGCTTTGCCTGCTGAGGGGTAATGAATATTTAAATTATATTAGACTTTGGAGATGCTTAGATATACCTTTCGAGGCTGACTTATAAACTTAAAAAAAAAAAAATAATAGGGTTAGGGTGCTGGTATCGATCAACAGATTCAATTCTCAAGGATGCTGCACTGGCGACCGAGACATACTCCTGTAAAGCCATCGCGCCGTTTCAATATCGTTTCTTCGTTGCGCTGCTCGATTACAGTGCCATTCTCGTAGTACATGCCCTTGGTCATCGTGGAAGCTTTTTGGGTAGAAGCTTATATTGTGAAAAATAAAATATTGTGTCCTTATCACCTGTGTTAGAAGCCTAAAGCTTAATCTTAAAGGCAGCAATCAACTACATACCTTTAGTGGTACATGTCCACCTGCGTTGGGCTGAAGAAGGTTGCTGAGCGAGGTTGATGTGCTAGGGCTAGCCATGATTTGAACCCACGCCCCACGGAAGTTCGCTTGGCTTATTTCGATGAAATACAGAACAAATCTCTGAAGAGGGTCGTAGCTAAGCGACCATGGGATGCTACCATTACACCACCCGGGATTTCTTTGTTGAAAGCGGTTGGCATTATTTCAGTTGATATATGATTAGCAACAAGCACACCTCTCGTGTTTCTGCCACTCTCAAGAGTCCCAACTCCCCCAACGTTCTCATGAAACGACTGAGGATGGCACACCAAACTTATGCAACTATTGTTGATCTATCACTGAGATAGAGCAACCCAACACATCGACAGCTCATTCATTTCACATTTTTAAAGTGCTCCCAAGTTTGATCTTTTCTCAAAGTCGCCGCTGTATTCTTATAATCTCGCCCTCGAAAATCTATCCATCTTAAGCCAACGCTGCTTCCATAACAGGCAAGATTCACTACATCTCAGGCTCCCTTTTAAACCATCCTCCGCAGTACCACTTTCTAACTTCAAAATAAATATCCCTGCTCGCACAAGCTTCAATAAAGGTCTCCTAGTTTCATATGCCTTATCTGATATCTCGATGCGAACATCCGACTGCAGCCCCTGAACTCCAAACTCGTGTCAGCCCCAATGCCCGAAGCAATGCAAAAGATAAGCAACTGAGCTTACGCGACCGTTTATATCCTCGAGAACCCATCGTCTCTCCCGAAATGAAAGCCTCCTCAAGTTGAGCCAAGCGAAACGCCTCATCTGAGCTAAAATGGTACTCAACAAGACGACGAAGACTTTCCGGAACACTTCCAGTCTTTGCCAAACTTCGGTACCAGCGCCTCTCAATACACGGAAACATCTGTGGACCTTGGTGAAGTGTATGCTGAAGGCTCTGAAGCGAAAACGCCATCCCCGCTCTCTAGTCAGCGATGGCTTCATTCTGCAGCTCAAACGCAGTAAGGAAGGCGCTGCGCTCAATGTCCATCGAGTCTCGTTCCTGCTGCACAAGATCGTGCGCCTCACGCTCCATTGTTTTCATCTTCTCGTCGTGGAAATCTGCGAAGAGGGTTACTCCTTTTCGAACCTTGTTGACGATCTCTCGACGCTCCAGCTCTGGAAGTCTTTTACGCAGGGGCTTCAGATCTGCAACGTAGAACCGGAGGATATCGGCACCCATTCCGCACCAGGCCATGTCTTTTCGCCGGTTGGGGACTTCAACTGTATATTCCCACTCTGAGATATCTTCATCGATAAATTCGGAAAGTTTGTTAAACCACATCGGATCGTGACTCAGGCACCAGGCATGAACGGTGTGCTTCATCTTAGGAGGCAGAACGCGAAGAATGGGTTCGGTAAGCCACTTCGATACTGCTGGCTTCAAGAGTTTGTCAAGAAACTTCGACTTGCACATCTTGCCTATATGCTCGCTGGTTTGCTCTAGCGCCTCTTCTCTGGTAATTTTCTTGAGGGCCAGAGTGGGAGCTGGGTCAAAGCTGTCGACGGAGGAGACAGACTCTGTATCCTGCTGGTCTGGAGAGGGCAAAGACATTTTCTTTGGAGTGTTTTGTGCAAGACTTTACGTCTTTCGTCGGAGAGGATCTTTGTTTTGTTACGAGCAGCTTTGATTGGCACGAATCCTCAGAGATGGAGGCAAACAAATTGCGAGACGAACGCTGAGTTTCTTGTTCCGTACTGGCGCTTCGTTGAAAACACTCCCAAAGACGTCAGTCAAGGTGTCTTATTGAGTTCGCATAAGAGACTCACCAACAAGCTCAGTGAGGTGATTATAAGCTCTCAGCCACAGGTAATCAACGACAGACACTACGCTTCGCCTCAGAGCCTGCACAGAATGAAAGCAAGATTCGGCGATAGTACGACTTGACAAAGGGAATGTTGAGCAAAACAGAACATAGGTAGGTAGAAAACAGTAAGAGTTAGATTTCCGTGCCACAGGACGCAAGTAAAAAGCAAAGATGAAGCATTCAGAGCGCGTCAAGATAAGTGAGTGGATCAGAGGAAGTAGAAGCGAGTGGGGCCACAGATGAATGGTCTCTCGGGGAGCCTATCAATTCTACCATTACATCAATCAGTGTCCCTTTGCCGCTGAGTCGATGGTTCGGAGCAGATCCACTACCTATTGTTACACAAGCCACGTTGAGCGATATTGGGCTACCTTCTGCCTGTTGCTCAGGATTAACCCGAGTTCGCTTCCATGGAAATCATTGTCGTTACGATGCCAAGCAGTAAATGTTGGAACTTCGCATATCTTTCTACTTGCTTCGATGTTTGAACGAACTGATATCCACGAGCAAGGTTTTGATTTTCTGGAAGACCCTATCACTCTCGGGTCTCTTTAGCCACTTTGATTCTATCTATGATCAACTACAGAAGACGCAGAAACACCAGTCACGAAACTGATTCAAGAGCTTGGACACGAGCCTGAAGTTAGAGGCTCCCTCAAACAACACACCACCAAGATGAGACGGATAGTGACTTGGGAACTATCTGGCGCTGCATCAATCATCCAATCATAGACCGGTTCCGTGGTCTAGTTGGTTATGGCATCTCGTTAACACCGAGAAGGTCCCCGGTTCGATCCCGGGCGGAACCACTCTTTTGCTCTCTGCACAACTGAGAAGCATTTCTTTTTTTGCATTATTTCAGATAAAGTTCCTTTAAAGCAGTGGAAGTTGTAAAAAAGCTCCAATCTCTCGTGAAAACTTGACGTTCTGATATGCGGATGATTGATGTTGTGTTGTGCAAACCTCAAGGAACAAGAAAACTTCTGACCCCTTAGGTGTTAAGAGTAATTGGGCTTGAAGTTTACTGAGTCTTGCCCAAGGTTAGCTAAGTCTTTTCATCATTTAGGGTAAGGTCCCAAGTTTTCTTGCCTCCCTGGCAGGGTAGAGCTTGGACGTCAGTCTCGGAGATGGAGGTTGGAAACCATGACAACAAACCAGTAACAGTATAAACACGAAGTAGAGAATTTAACTGGCTTCCCAGCTCGAGTATTCGGATTTCGAAAGTTAAGATATGATGCCTCGACCGGCCCCACATAACGGATGGGTCGCCATCCTCCGCACAGTCTGGATCATAGATGATCAGATGATCAGAGGACAGTCACAAGAAACAGGAAAGATAAAGAAACTTAGGAAGTTTTCGAAGTGATCGTAATTATATTTATCGTCTATTAAATGCTGCAATGCTCATAAACCGTGGTATTCCCCCTCTTTCATTAAACCCTCATTAAAGTCCCATCTCTTTCATGCATTTTGAATCATCACCACATCTTACTTGATCTGCTGAATGCTCTTCCAAGATCCAGAATGATCGCCAAAAAGGTACTCTCGCACGCTACTAGTCGTGGGGGCATCGGTACCTGCGTAGTCGACAATGGAGATGCTCTTGTAGTAAGCGTTGAAGGGACCCTGGGAGTAGTCGGCCAGACCACCGGCCCAGGCGATGGTACCAGGAGCAGCATCGGGAGAACCAGCGGTCCATGTTCCGAGCTTGATCTGCATGGGGGTTTGGGGATAGCCATTGGGGCCCGTGGCATCGGTATAGGGCAGAGTTCGGACGACAACGTCGTCAATCATCCAGTTGATGGCGGCGGGTGTCCACTCGATGGAGTAGAGATGGAATTGGCCTGTTGGGTTTGCGACGGGATGGAATTCACCACGATCATATGTTGAAACGTCACCCTTGCTAAAGTAATTTGACTGAACCTGTGCGTTGTCGCCGCCCAACCATTCCCAGTCAATCTGAGGTTGTTAGTTGATGATCTATACTCTATACAAGTTGGTGGTGGACATACCTCGTCAAGGTTATCAGACTGAAGAACAGCACTAGTGCAGATGCCTACACCCGTAGAGGCCTGCACCTCGACATCCACGCGGCCAAAAAAGATGTACTTGCCCGTCGCAATTGTAGGAGCCTGGTTGGGACCTGAAATTGTAAAGACAGCACCATTTTCGTTGTGCTGAAGCGCAGTGCCGGCATCCTCTGCAAAAGCTTCACAAGCGCCCTTTGTAAAGTCACAGTGAACAGTATCTCTTCCAAAAGCAGGGTCGGCAGGACATGCTATGCTGTGTAAGTCAAGTGTACCGAGTTATTGGGATAAAAAGGGTGAGACTTACTGGCTGTCATGGGGTTACACTTTGTGAATGTTTGGGCTGAGACAAGAGGTGCCGCGAGGGCGAGGGCTGCGATGGCTTTGGAGAACATTCTTGCTAGTGTCGTGTAATAAGGTACAACAGATGGCTTGTCAGTAATGTACAATTATACAAAAACTTGAAGAATAAGGATGAGATGATTTTAATGTTCTCACGCACGTTGATATAGTAAGTATGACTTTCGAGTCAATTCGCAATTGGTGAAGGCTGGTTTAATAGTTTGCTGCTCTGCACTCAAGAGGGCTCCCAACCTCCCCCTGTCAAAACCTCGGTTTATATCGATCAGACGATGGGTGATCAGGTCTCGTATTGCAGGGCTAGCGTCGACTAAGCAACCAGGGTTGGCCTGCTCGCAAGCCACGCATACGCCAACAACGGCATGGATCTCCACACCCCTTGCATCAGATCACCAATAGCACGGACAAAACCCTGCCAAGAGTTTGTGAGTGAGTTGCTGTAGTGAAAAAAACGGCCGGAGGGAACTGCTATGAGACAAGAGGCTTTTCCAGATCCGTTGGATGGTGCAGTAGTTGGGTGGCTTGCGAGTCTTACCAACCACTGATACGAACTCCCGACCGGCCATTTTTCAAGAGTCTAGATCGTGGTGGGCTGCTTAGCTCGATATCGTGGGTGAGCGGGCTGTGTGCGATATGCGTCCAGGGACTTTGAACTAAAGCATGCAGAAACTGTCAGCGGAGGAGTAATTCCTTGTGCTGACGTCAGGTCAATCATCAGAAGTCAATTGACTCATTGTAACAATCGTTTTAATTGTCTCCTCTCCGCTCGTGGTATTTTCGTATGATACTGCGAAAGCCCGGATACGGCTTCGGATCCGTGCTAAACGGCCAGCCTCCCCAAATACGAGACGCTATCAAGACAGCGGCTAAGAAAATGGGAGGCTGCAAAACCGCTGTATCCGTAAAACAGAGTTACGATAGGGATGACGATGACCCGTTGTTCTTTTTTCCCGCCGCTCTAACCGACTTTCTTCTTCTCCATTCTTCTCTGCATGTCGACCCCGGCACAATCTAGACCGAGGCCTAAGCTGAGAACATGTCAAAGCTCCCCCACTGATCCGTTATCAGCTCTCCACAGATGAACGACAATCTGCAGGTCTATTGTTTCGGAGACTTGAAGATCTTGCGGATCTTTATTTGAGCTCGTAGTGAACCAACTGATTTGATGTCATTGAATAGACAATCATTCATCGATCGATCAATTGACATCATGAGAACATTGACTCTGCCAAGCGAGAGAGTCTCAGTAAGCTTCCATTGTGGGCAGTCAAGCTCAGCTGATCCGTCATGAGGTGCTGTACCCCGCTTGAGCCATGCATCTTCATGGAGAACAGGGCCCTTGATGCATGCAACACCACTCGGACCCGGCATCATCGACAGGACATGGTGTCTGACCGTATATCGACTTTCTCGTTTCCCCGCTTCCACATGCTGATTTAAGCAGTTCTCGTGCTTTAATCAGCATAGACCTTCCTGATGAAGATATCACGACGTATGCATGCAACCCAATTATTCACTTGCGCATCAATCATTCGATTGGGAATTGCTACGATGGGACGTTAGTTATCACAAGTTCCACCGAGACAAGGCTACTGAGGGGAAATGCACGATGACTTCGTGGGTTGAGCGGTGATTCTCAGCCTCATGGTCTAGTGATCAATAGCTCGGGGTCATCCTGGCATCATACCCGTGCTACCGTCCCTCCAAGTTGCAACCCCGCTTGTTCCCGTTCAATAGACCATCAACAGTGAGCATCATCATTCTTAGCTCAACGGCCAATTCCGCAATCCTCTGAAGGCTCAATTGAAGCTATCTCAGCATCGCAAAAAAGATGCATTTTAACGCAAGGCACAGCCGTATTTTAGCAGTAGTAAAATCCAAAAATACCAATTAAGGCCGCGCTTTCACAAACGCGGTACAACGTTGCAAAGGAGAGCGCCACGATCGGTGGCTGGTTGGCGCAACAATATCCGGCGGTACCGAAGGTTAATCTGACCGCTTGCGTGCCAATCCAACACGAGGCATATTTGAATACGATCGCTAAACGATGGATAATCAATCTATGAATAAGCCAACGTGGCTAGAAAATTGATTGTCACTTGGCGATTCTCAATAGCGCCGAATCTTTTATTCAATTTATCTCGGCATTCCTCAACTTCGTATAGCCAAACTGGAGCTTCATTCCAGTTATCCTACTCAGGAAATGGAACAATCTGCTCCACGAAAAGAATTCTTCTAGCTTGAGGAATCATTCCCGCCGACATCCAATCTCATGACAGCTGCATGACCTCGAGACGTTCCAGAAGTATTAGGATCATCGAACCAGTAATCATGCACGACTTCGAATCCCGACTTCTCGTAGCATTTCATAGCCGCGACAGAGTTGAAGTTGACAAGAAGAACCAGCATAGCCTTTTTGCCCTCATTTTGTCTGACTGTAAGTTCCTTGGCATGCTCGATCAGCTTATTCGCCAAGCCCTTGCGCCTCTGAGATGGAGGAACGTAAATCGCGTTGAGGACGTAAGCAGACTCAATCTCATCCGCAATCGGACCAAAATAAGTGCTTCCGGGTTCGAATTTCTGCAGATCTTCCCATGTTTTGGCCGCTGTCTTGGCTTCGAGTGGGCCATACAGAACAAGCGATGCGAGCCATGGTTGGTTCAGAATCAGCGAGACGTCGTCAACTGAACCGGGCTTTGGATCGGACACGATGATGATACTAGATGCGAGTGGGTTACTCAAGCGGGCTTCCCATACATCCTTCGTAAACTCCGCTTCGCGTGCATAGTTTGAGCTGAAAGACTCTGGGGATAGTTGCAGAGAGAGGAGTCGGAATTCTTTGTACTGGTCCACGAGTTTGTCCCATTGATTTGGGTCGGACAAAGACTTCGGCAAAGCCACAGCTTTGAAAGACATATTGAAGACGCTTCCTGACTTCGATTTGGTTCAATGTATCTTGGCCTGGATGTTAAGTATGTTGATTGAAAGTCGGAACCTTAGGTCTGAATGCGAAGTGCTGCTTATGACTCATTCGTATCACGCAATCGTGCATACCAATCAGGCAGCATCGTGAATCTCGAAAGAGACAACGAGATGAAACTCAATTCACGCTCCTTGTGATACTTGAAATCAAGTATCCCAAAGCTTGTTCAACAAAGTGCTGGTTGGCCAAGCATGATCACGCTCAAGCAACGTTACCAACTCCATAATTGCAGCCTGTTCTCCCGGGTCTTGGAAATACTCGCCACACATGGACAGTCCAACCGCAGCGGTTACCATTCCCTCTTGGCACCACTTCTGTGACATAGCCAAGCCGCAAACACGTCTTGTTGCTTCTCGCATCAGCTCTTCCAGTGCTTTATGGGCAGCTCTGCCGCCAATGCCGAGTTGGATCTTGGTATCGTGCACTGCAAGAACTATACGTGCTAGTTCGATGTGTTGGAGGGCTAGCATTTGACATGGACTGGTAATCCAGTATTCTGGAAAATATCGACCTTCTGATGGGTTGCGTTCTCGGTAGTAGAGAGGCGCGAAATGAGGTGGCCGTTTCTCGTCCCAGTTTCTCTGGAAGTCTTTGATAGCTTCCCATTGTTGGGATCGAGTTCGATTATCGATTGGCTGTTCGTCATCATCATCTGGGTAGCAGAATTTGAGAACGTGGGCACACCAGATGAGAACGCGGTTAGTCCAATCATAATCGTCGGCGGCCAAGGTATCATCAAAGATGCCATAGTTCTCAACAGGCAGGATTGGTAGTCGGAATGGACGGCGATGAATAAGGACAGACCAAATTTCTTGGCGAAGTGCAATGAGGCATGCCGAGAACCTGAGGGAAGAGAGAGAGGTTGCATAGACATCTGAGCCGCGAGGAGGTTGAAGAATTAGGTGCAGGAGCCCGTCTGCGTCGTTCTGGGATGCTTGGAAAACGGCACGGACAGCAATGGAGAAAGTCTCGTTATCGGTACCGGTAAAATGTGCTAGAGTAGTGTCAGATTTGATCAAGCGAAGGGTAGATGTCTCGTACTATCAACTTGCTCATGGTATCTCAGGATCGTAATGGCAGCCAGAGCATCGTCACTACAAGAGTTGATCGGATCTGCTGACACTCCCATCAGATGTGAGATGCACTTGTTGTGGTAGTGGATAGCTGATTCCATGTTGAGGTCCGGAAGCTGTACGCCCGCATATTCGATGATTCTGTCCGGATCTTGGAGTGAGGAGACACGCGTGAGGAAGCGTGCTGAGGCGGTGCATATAGCATTGAGAAGCAGAGGGCTGTGTATGGCTCGGAGAGGAAGAACTGAGATATAATGATGGTCTCTGTCGGTGGTATCGAACTACAAGTGGTCAGTCAAACCTGCTTCTCGACAACAACATAGAATTTCTTACAGCTCTTGCGAGTTTCTCGACGAAACAGCGAACCAGGCAGGCTTCCTCCAGGCTCAGCGATTGAGATGAGCTTGCACTTAACAAAGAGGTAGGGTTATGGAGTTCCAGGTCCATGATTGACGGAAGAGTATCTGCTTGGTAGAGGTGATTGTCGTTGTATGTACCTGTACCAAATGGTGAACCTTCCCCAGTACCGCCATGATCCAGATACATTCTTGTATCCTGATCCGGTGAGGAGTGCTGCCATTGCGTTGAGAGTACGGGAAGGGACGGCGATCCGAAGTGACTAGCAGAAAGACTTGGTCTACCAGTTGGGGATACAGAAATTGATAGTTGAGAGAGATCTCGAGGCGCACTAAAGCCTCCATCTTCATGAGTTCGGGATGCCTCAAAAACATCTGGGGACTGTCCTGAGAGTGCTTGCACCAGAGGCGCTTCTTGTTCGTCGGGTAAAACCTGGCTGCCCTTGGATAAAGACCGTAAGACAGAAGCAGCAAAATCCAAGCTCTCTGATTGAGGTCCATCTTCGGAAGACGGAGATTCAGCGGTGACTGTACGGGAGTGGCGAGAGGCGGAGCTTGTTTCGTCGACAAAGGAAATTTTGTTTGATTTTTCTGTTGAACTAGGTGAGACTAATTGCAAACAGTAACATTGATCAGACTTACCTTGATTCGGTGTACCTATCCATGTCTGGTTTGGATCAAACTTGAACGTGTTTTCAGTCGTGATGAGCTTTTTGATGCGGAACTTCTTGGCGCGAGCGCAGTTGATTGATGCTTTTTTGCAGTTGGCGCATGGAGTCTCCTTGTCACCTGTAATATTTAGCCTGACGTTGCTAGGGTACCATGACATGAAGTATCTTCCATACACTTCAGATGTTTATCTGTTTGTGGTCAGCTTTGGTCAGGGTAGGGTATCCTTGCAGGCTTTGACAGACCTCGACATTGATCGCAAGGCTTAGTCCGAGTGCGAGGCGCCGAACTCATGATGACTCGAGGTTTGAAGATGAGCTACAAGAAGCACGAGACGGATTAGGAAGAATTTCGCCGGGTTTGCAGGGAGAATGGCGTGGAGTTGGCATAAGAATGAAATCTCGGGGAGCAGGCCGAGTTGAGGGCAAGGATATGAAATTGGCGTAAGGATGACTTTAGTTCACTGCTTCCCCGCATTCTAGCGTCCCCGATGACCTAACGGGGGCGAGTTAGCGGATTGATCCACTGCAGCTCTCCGCAACCAAGAATTACAGTTCTAACAAGAATTTGTTGGGTAACTACGCTCTCTTAAACATAAGTGGAGGCAAATCAATGACTCAATTTCTACAAGTATCAAGTCTCAGTATTGATGTAAATCCTTTGGAAGCTCAAAGTAAGAAGAGATTATACATAAGGATGTTATGCAGATTAGTCATAATGGTCAATTCAACACGTTCACATAAGAGTCGGATTGCAACAAGACATAAGGAGCCATAGTTACAGGCAATCAAACTTTGATAGAACGTTGACTATTGGGTGTATGCAGCTAAATACATATCATAAATCGTCAAATGCTTTGCTTAACCTCAGCGTGCTCGGCACCATGAGCATGGCCGGCCCAAACTTGATGCCGAATACGTTCATAAACAGCCTCCTCATCCGCAACAGCATGATCTCCAAAGAGCTGAGAAATTTGCTCCAGAGACTTATTCGCCGTTTCAGGGACAAGGAAGAAAGAAAAGATAGAAGCAAGAGAGCAGAAAATTCCAAAGAAGAGATAAGTACCCCAACCGATCTTGATAATCATCTCGGGGACCACAACGCCAATGATGAAGTTGGCGAGCCAGACCATGGCAGTAGCGGCTCCAACACCCTTTGCCCGGCGGGAGCTGGGAAATACTTCAGCGGGGAGAGTCCAAGCCAATGGTCCGTATGAGCATGCGTAGCAGAGGACATAGATGTCTAAAGATGTTAGTCTTGAGTCAAGGATCTGACTGGAGAAAACGTACAGATCAGGGCAACTCCAAACCAGCCCATTCCGGGATTGGCTTCCCACTTCCCATCAAACTTGCCGACGACACCCGACATGATGAGATGAGGAACGGCCATAGCAGCACCACCGAAGATGGCAAGCTTGCGGCGGCCCATCTTGTCGAGGTAGAGGAAGGTTGGAATGCCAGCGGCCTATGATTCTAAAGTCAGCATGCTACAAGGCCAACTGTAACAGACATCAACTCACCAGCTGACAAATGTTAACCATTCCAGATAGAATCAGTGCCATGTTGTCATCCTGTCCCAGCGCTTTGAAGAAAGTGGGAGCATAGTAAACTGATATCGTTAGAACTCTCTAATCCAAGATAACCCAGGACTATGCTTACCGAAGGCATTGATTCCAGAAAACTGTTGGAAGAAGGGAATACCAAGCGCAACTGCAGTACGCTTGAGACATCTTGGTCGGAATAGGTCACCCCACTGCTTCAGCTCCAGAATGATACCGCTGTCATTGGGGTGTTCCTGAGAAAGGATCTCCTGCTGGAACCGTACTTCGGTGAGAATTCCTTTCCATTCGGCCTGGACGCGATCGTCGGTTGCTGGTACACGTCGGAGTTGGGCGAGGGCATGAAGAGAGTCGTCGTCTCGTTGGCGCATGACGAGCCATCTCGGAGAGTATGGGAAGAAGTGAATGCCGAGACTGACTAGTAGAGCAGGAGGCTATTATGTAAGTTCAGTATTAATCGTCTAGTCGGTGGAAGCCGGACGTACCATCTGAAGAAGGAATGGCAGTCGGAAGGACCATTCACTGGCCATATCCTTTGTGCCATAGGTAATCCAGTAAGAAATGATTGCTCCAATGACAATACTGTATTATGTTAGACTGCTGAGAACTCGACCTTAAATGCTGACTTACGAAAGAGCTTCAAGGACCAGGAGCGAACCTCGCAAGTTCGGAGGGGAGATCTCAGAGATATACAAAGGTGCACCCATGGCTAAAGTCCCTACGCCGATTCCACCGATAGCTCTTCCAGCGACGAGTGTACCGTAGTTATGAGCAGCAGTCTGAATGATAGCACCGATGGTAAAGAAGACAGTAGCCACAGTCATAGCCCACTTTCGAGAGATTCGGTCGGCGAGGTATGGAAGAAAAAGACATCCAACAAAGGCACCAAGTTCGAGCATGCCGGTCATGAAACCAACGTTGAAACCATACCGAGGATGGCCAGGGGCTGTTTCAGGGAATTGGTCGTGGAATTGCTTCATGGTAAGGATGATGCTAATCACGCCCTGGTCTGATAAACTGTTAGTTGGAAAAAGAGGATTTCATCTAGAGACTTACCATAACCGAAGGAGAATCCTCCAAGTGAAGCCAGAGTAGCAGCTCCCAGAACATAAGGAGATCGAACGATACCACTCAAGCCATTGCTATCATATTCAATGGCAGTCTCAGCTTGGGGCGTTGGATCAGTCTCCTCGACATGACTGGGCGAGTTGCTGAGAGATTCTTTAGACATGGTGAATTGGAAGTCGTAGAAGCACCAATGGATAGAAGAAAGCTGTCGGGCTGATGAGTTGAGATGATTTCAAGGCTGAAGGAATCATGAGCCTTTAATACTTGGCCAAGAATAATGAAGTTGACCTTATGCCAGCATCAACCCCATGGGGAAGCCTGGTCTAGCCCCGATAGTTTAGAGTTGGCCCCGCTCATGGTTGCTTTCTTGGAGAAATAAACTAGCTCCAACAAGACTGTTGGGGTAAAGTTTCGGCGGAATATTTCCTATTTCGATTGACCGGCGGCGAATCTTGCACCTTGGGAATCGTGTGGCATTGTGTAGTGGAGTATGTCGGATTCGTTTATCGCAGTTCTTATAGGTAACTTCCCCATACTAAATTCTGCCATTTTGCCACTGGATAACCAATTGGAAAACTGCGAATTGATATTGGTTCGTAAAAGATTATCCCTCACGGGGCTGTTTCGGCATACTGTTCCCTTATCTCGGCAAGAGAGATTTCAATGCACGGTCGACGATACCATCCTGGATGTATCGCCATATCTTCAACAAGTCCCCATCATCATACACGCCATTTGTGAAATGGGCATAGAACTGGAGATCAGGCTGGGTCAAAGGCTTGATCCTGGAGAGGATATAATTCATTGCACCTATTTTATCATCTCTTCCTGCATAATCTGGGAATCCATCGCTTAGTGGCGCTTCTGCGAGTCTCTTGGCGAATCCTTTGAGATTGTTGAAGATGACAATGATACTTGAATTTCTCAACCAATGTGAATTGACGGTTGCTTCATACTGAATCAAGGCTTCGCTAAATGAGCTGCTTAGATCGAAAACATATATGACGGCTGTTGCCGTCTCGAGTTGAGAAAATAGTTTTGTCCGGCTGCAAGTCAGAGTTATCACAAGAACATACTAGTCAACATTCTCTGGAAGCACGAAGGTTTCGTCCGCCAACAAGGCCTTGGTCGCCGGATGATCCATTATTGTGCGGAATATTTGGACAACCCACGGTTCAAACCCATTGTCAAGATCCAATTCTTCTTTGTCGCCGAGCAGCACGTCCTCCAAGCTCGCCCGCAACGGATCTTCTCTGATGGCCTCGTCGACCAATAGCTTCTTTGCTAAATACTGAACACTTTCAAAAACTGCTCCAAGGATTATGGGACGAAATATGCATAGTTGTGAAACTGTGTAGCATTGCGGGTGGCCGGCTGATAACCTCATCTCTTCGAAGACTCGCTTCCTAGTCTTTGAGCCAAGGATGGCTACTTTGACCTCTCCTTGGGTCAATTTGGAGTCATCTTTCAAGCTCTGGTCAATACGTCGGGACTCCTTAGTTTGAAGCCTCAAGTCGCTCGTAGTTCGGTCACGTTTCAAAGGTTGCAGCTCTATACCCAGGGCGGTACGTGTCAAAGAATTCATCCGTTCTCCAAAGTTTGACGATGGCCGAGATGGTGGTTCTGATTTAGCAGTTTGCGTATGTGTAAAGGAATTTTGCTCCTCATCGGTATGTGCACTCGTGAAGACAATCTCGTTGTTTGACATTTGTAGATGGTCTTGTTGAGTGCTATCTTCTGGGCGGTGACTATTGGTCCTCCGTGTCGTTGCAAGCTTCCGAATCCATTTTTCGTATACTTTGGTAATAAAAAGCTCCCGATCAAACGCGAACTGAACCGACCATCTCGAAGAATTTACGGATGTAGCGGTGACTATGGAATCTGAGTCTCGATGAACAATGAGAGACGCAGTGTCTCGATCCATGTCCTGCAGAGCCTGTATGATTTTAGGCTGCTGTAAGATTCTATTTTGCTCTTCCAAGGCATTTCTGCGGTAGTGTTGGTAAGTCAAAGAACGTTCAAAGATTGGCAAACTCACGAGTTGCATGCACTTAACAAAAGTGTTAGTGTATGTGTCTGTTGATCCACCATCCGCTGAATCTGCTCCATGTCTTTCGTCTTGAACAGAAAAGAAAGCTTGGAACCAAGATCTAGATCTCCGGCTATCGTTTTCTGAAACTGCGACACTTCGCCATCAATCTTGCCAATGAGAAGCCAACAGCACGTTACGCAGCTGTCCACTTGCATCACCAATTGATGCGATTGTTCGTTGGATCTGGACTCGGTCCATTTCTGAATTTCACAAAGTGCAAATTTGAGGAGATTGAGCTGGCTTTCGTACACGAACACGCTGAGGTCGGCGACTTTCCAGGCTTGTCGCATGTCACATACCGTTGTGATCGTTTTGGTGAGTACGTCGATAATATTCGCAATAGCTCCCGCTGTTCCAATAATTGACAGGGGATCCGCCATGTTGACGTTGCGATTGAGGTTTCGAGCAAAGTTGTCGCGGTGTTGATAAGTATGAGTCGGAAGAGGGCATTTGTTGGAACCCCTTGCATGATATGACGTGAGTGGTTCGCAAATCTGCCTTGCGTGGCTGTGTAGGTAGGATTGAAATTTCACCGAGTCAATTGACAAGGCTGAGAAACATCAATCCCGATTCACCTACAAATGCCACTAAACTCGGAGACGAAACTTAAGCATACCAAAGTCTATTTCCGTTTCTAGAGGTGAGTTCCTGCCGCTCTAAGCTGAGTTTGTGCTGAGGTTGGGCTGAGGGACCTGGAGTTTAGGCTGAGGCCCTGAGAAGGCCTATTTTTGGGATCGCATGCCTCTATCAGGGTCCCTTACTGGGACTAAATCTGGAACCATATCCCTATTTTGGGCTCCGGTTGGACTCTCCTACATCGAGGAATCTAACCTGCATGAACTGATATCATGAGAGATGTCTGTATTCGACTGCCGTCTCATAATACTTCTTCCTTAGTGTATATTACTAAGCATTTAATCAAGCTGCTCTTAGAAATAAATCTCATTAGTTCGCTGCAGTGCCAAGTAGCGAATGTGATGCCGCACTGGGTCACGGTAGATAAAACATAGATATCAAGTTCAAGGAGAAATTAGGACCTATCTATATTTATAGTTGACATTCTCGGGGTCGCTCATAAGATATAGAACACAGCTTAAGCAGAACAGATAGCAAATAGCAGTAGCCCAGCCGCTAATGGCCATCAGTTACAGGCAACTAAGCCGACATGTTTTTAGGACATTTACTTGCTGGGTAGTGTTGCCAACTACCATGTTTGCAGGGTAAAAGGCCTGGATCCCTTTCACAAGGGCAAAGCACATATACCTTAACAAAAGAGAATTTTAAAGCTGGTTGCAGTCAAGGCCCGCTGCCCACAGCCAGGGTAGTCCACGGGGGCAGGAGATCAAGCAAGAGCCGCAATCGGAGCTATAATCTTGTATTATGAGTTTGCGTAAGGCATCTGGGTTACCTAGGCGGCATTTATGCGTAGTATAACTCCTTTTATTGCCCCAGATATGTCACATAGTGCCCTGGAAAGGTTTCTTGCTGCTGAGGTATGGTTCCTGTGTATTGCACGGGAAATGATTGTTGCCGAGAGCTTGGATGGGGATTTGATAAGGGTAGTTGTTAAAAGTGGGGGAGCGGGGGAAGGTGGTTGCCGGATTAGGAGGCATAGATGTTATGATTATTCCGATTGAATTAGTGTAGCTGTTTAAGGAAGCCGAGCTGCATGGAACTACATTATGCACCAATCTCCTTTTCTATTTTAATAATCTTTATGAATATTTAGGTTATTTATTGATCTTAGTGTTAAGATAAAAAGGGGCGAGGCCATACATAAACAGGATCAAAGGAGAATGCATTAACGGTGGATGTCACCCATCCTAGTTTTTGTACTATTTCATGGACTCTGGCTGTATACTTAAGAGAGGCAAAGCCTCGATGCGGCGAGGCTAGTTTGGCTCCCTATGATTGTCCTAATGAGATGAGTAACTCCGGTGGTTGAGGATCAATGCTGGGAAGCTGGACTATAAGAGTTGATCTTGTAGGCTGGCCGTAAAGACGAGGCGTCTATTAGGGCATCCCTGACTCATTGTTATTTTTTTTTTTTTGGCAAATTCTTTAGCCTCTGGCATTGTGGGGACTTCCTTCGGCGTAATCAAGCTTAATACTTTTCAGAAGGTAACGGAACATATTCTCCTACCTCCATAAGCTTTCCCATTTCAGACCTAGTCGAGTAATAGTGCTACGGCAGTTGCCGCCAAAGCACATCTAAAGAAGCAAATTATCACGTAATGTCATATTCGCTTTCGACCAATTTAATAGTCAAGGCTACTAAATCCTTTGGTGCTGCCTAAGCACGGGCCCTTGCGGTTATTCCATAAGTACTGCCTACAACTACCGCCGTCCAGAAGCAAAGCCGCGTTTTATGTTCACTGGAAAAGATTCACCTTTACCAGGGCTGTTAGTGGAGACTATGTCTTCAGCCGCATGCAAATATAGCGACCAGTAAGCTTGCCCCCGAGGTGATAGAAGAAATGGTCGGTCTGCCTATTAAATTTGCAGTGCGTACCGGCCATTTCTTGTGTTACCACCCAAGGCTTGCCTAACCAGGACTTTGTGGATCACTGCTGTGGAAAATTGTGCGGGGTGCTGGGTAAGCTACTAGCAGCGTGTCCGCACTTAGAGAGCGGTAAGGCTGTTGCGATCAAGCCCTATTTGAGACTCTAACCCTGGAGTGTTATCTCCGTATGGTCCTCAAATTAACCACTAGCCGTTTGAACTATCGTAAAGTGAGATCAACATCAAACAGATATTAGTGGCGGCGTAACTGGGGCGATTCTGCAGGAGACCTCCACCATAAGAGTTCCGGTTATTTGGTCGTGTCCTCCGTCAGGACACGATGTGGCCGCTTCGAAGGGGTCGCCGAGTCGCCAGTATTGGGAGGCTATTGTCTCTGCAGAGCAACGGCTTGTTCTAGATTCAGGGTACCCGACTGTGCCAAGGAGACAAGACTCATTAAGGGGCTGGGCGTCTCCTTTTTACTCAATGGTCGCTCCTTGTAAAAGGGATCTAGGCATCGAGATCCCTTCCAACACCGGGGACAGGATCACGAAATCAATTTTGCCGCCTGGCAATATTAATCACGCGGGTTATTGACGGTGTCGCATTAGGTGATCAGCAAGCCGCGTATTTCCGCGGGAGTAGGATCTTGCCGAGTCAGGTATCTGTCGCTTGCAGCGGTAACGACATGTCGAGTTGACCGATCCATATTGGGTGGGTGGGCTACGTGAGATGGTCCAGATCCTCGGCTCGAGTGACATCTGAGTGACATTCTGTGCCAGATAACCCCAGTTCAGCACAGTAGTGTGTTACGGGAATATTTGCCGATCAACCCTTACTTGTTACTGCTATTGGGTAGCTACTGGCAAAAAGAGCGCAGCTTCAAGCGATATGCTAGGTTAAGTCCTTGCTTGCCTATGTAGCCTTTGCAAGCCACGCAGGGCCTCTCTGACTTTTGCTCTTCACCTACACCGGATCATCTGGTTTCAGCGACAGAACAGGCTTTTCTTCTTCTTTGTCTTCTCCGCTTGGCTACTGATCTAACCCCCTTATGAGAATCGTGATCCATATGGGAAACCCGGACCCATCGAATCCATTTTGTCAAAAACAATGGCGTCAAAGGTCCGGGACTGTGACTGTGGCTTCACAGACTCCAGCGACCCAACAGAAAGCGTCTTTTCCAGTTTCTTTGCCGTCAACTTCAGCTCTATTGCAGATAAGAGATTCACGGAGCTCTTTATTCCCGCCTCGTACGAGGTAGTTCAAGGCGACTCTCCATACACAAGAGACTTCTCTCCGGACCAGGTACAGCTCTCATCAACAGGACTTGAGCTCACTGTCTCACCTCTCCCATCAGGTTCAAAGGCGGTACCCTGTGCGCAGATCATCAGTCGTTCAAAGTCATATTTCTATGGCTCTTATCATGCACGATTCCGCGTCGGAACCGTGCCTGGGACGGTGACCGCTTTTTACAATTACAAGAGTGACACTTCAGAGGTCGACATAGAATATGTCAGTGCCTGGGAGGAGGCCACGTTGCTCTACACCGTCAAACCGCAGCTGTATTCGCCTACAAACAATCCCTTGAACAGCACATACCAACGAGAGTCGTGGAATGATACACGTAACTCATTTGACGAGGATATTCACGAGTGGTCCTTCGTATGGCTGCCTGACATTGTCCACTATGGCCTCGACAACAACTACTCGAGGTCCATCACCACAAATGTGCCCAAGGCACCAGGCCGTCTCGCCTTGAGCCAATGGTCCGACGGCAACTCCAACTACTCTCTGGGACCTCCGACAAAGGACAGCACTGTCGCCGTTACTTTTCTCTGGGCTGTATACAACGACACAAATGCCAAACCACTCGCATGTAAAAAGACGAGTGAGGCATGCACCATCACAAACGGTGTCTTCAAATCCACCACCGCCTCAGGGAACAACGGCAACGATGATGACTCAGGGTCTACATCAGTTATCTTGGAGAACTCTGCTCACCTCGCCGGTCCAGCAGCGGCTGGCTGGCTTTTTACTTTGTTATTCTTTGTTTGGTTTAATTGGCGTCGTTGCCTGTAGAGATACCATCTGAACACGTGCCTTATCATCTGTAAACCAACTGGCTAGAGCTTTTGTTAACTCATTGAGCCGCTTATTGTGCAATCAGGGCGTAGGGGCTGCCGGTGACGAGAGATGGACGAGTGACTGGCCATCTGGGCTGAGCGGTGCATTTTTTTCAAGTCAGCGGAGTCAACATCGGTGATCTTCTTGGCATTCATATAGTAATCTAATGTTATTATTCATTAGCTAATCACTGTCAAAGTTCTTTTGTAATGGTAAGCAAGGTTGGTGTTTTGCAATCGAGTGGAAGATCGTTACGTATCATTGTCTCGGGAGATTCCGTCAGCAATGAGCGAATTAGATGATCACTTTCCATTATAATGCTCCTCCGTAGGCCCAAACATGGTGCTGTTCTTTTCATACGCTGTATAGTCACTGTTCAAAGATGGTTGGGTGTTGATGCGCTCAATCCCTAGTCATGTGGAAACTTAGTAGCAGCATAGTGGGTCGAATCTCGGGGCTATTTTGCCTACGAGGTAACATCGCGTATATTTGCTGAGGATCCTGAAGGAAGTGATGATTCCAAGGAGCTCGATTAGGACCGCGAACTAGGAGTTTTGAGGTAGTGCCGACGACGATCCAGATTTCCGGGATATGTCGCCACTTGTTTGCCGTCTACCATGACCATGGATTCCTTGTTGCTTCTCTCTGCTTTCTTCCTCAATTTTGTTAGCACTAAGCTGAGATGCAAGATAGAATTTGATTTTTCTCACGGGGGTTTCCAGCATACTGCAGCCAGGCACAACTCTATTTTTTACATTTTATTATTATAACTATCGTTGAAGCTATCTTGCCTCTCAGGGGGAAGAAGTAGCTTATATAGCAATCAGGTACTAATCCGGCTTACCATTCATGTATAAGACACAGCCGCAAAGACGTTCGGCTTCATGTCATGGTAGTTCCGTTTGTGCTACTACAGAAATTGTAGCTTACAGGTGGCTACAACTGGATCTGACGGACTTGCCAGACAGCATGTCGGATAAACCGTGAGACTATTGCAAATAAAGCAAGATTTAGCGTCAGACACTTCTCTCAGCTGCCGAAAATAGTATGATGTGCGCGTTTGGATGGCCTCAAGCCGCCTTTGTGGTTGGCTGGGGAGCACACCACGCATCCAGATTGTTCGATATCACGATAAGACTACTCCTTCAGGCTGGTCGAGGCTCTGGGTTCGCCTCGAGAGAACCGGGCTTTTGAAAATGGCGTCTAATAGATTATAGTAGCGGCCCGCTTCATATGTACTTGGCGCTGGCGTAGACCCTGTTCTCAACCTATCTCGGACCTGCATATGTTTGGTACAGGCATGCCCCTGGTCCCGGATCCTACCTATATGGCCACTCACCGTTCGAATCTGTAAGTGCCCCCCTGTATGGGCCCTCTCTGGTATCGACTGCTTCTTTATGGGGTATAGATTATGACAAAGCCCGACTGTCTGGGCCATTTGGGGACCCCTTTTCAGCTCTGAAAAGGTCCAGGCCACAGACTGTACCTGGCTCGATACCGAAAGCTCGGCGTGTGGCGCCTTTTTAGGAGAAAATTTCAACAATGACCAACATGATGGCGTTTTATAGCGAGATAAATAGATATGCTTGGGCAGGGACTGCAATTTGTTTAATCGGTTAGGCTCAAGACAGCTTCTCCTGCAACTGCATTCGTTTAATCCAAACCACATCATCTCTCGACTTTGACGTCAAGTGGTACGCTCCGGTCCAGTCGCAAGATGTCTGGCAAGCAAGCGACCGTCGAGGTCAGCGCCGGTGTTGAGTCGTCCAGCGCTTCGTCGGCTAGCATCAAGGCATCCCGCTTTGACTCAGCTTCAGTCTTCGACACACCAGTGAGAAAGCCTCTTAGGATTAATCCTTTCAGCGCTGCCATCAACATCATCATCGCATTTGGGCTCATTGCTGCTCTCATCACTGGTTATATCATCGGTCTCCGAGTCTTGGATCTCGGTATCACCTCAGTGGGCCTTTATGGAACGGTCCTCATCACCGAATACCTCATTCAGCTCACCTGCGCCATCTTCAACCGCTTTGATATAGACCGTATCGTCAAGAATGTCAGGAAGAAGACAGCCAACGCACAGGCGGCCGGAGACTGCGAAAAGTCTGCCTCCAACCCATCGGCTGATAACCTCCTCAACCCTGATGGTGATGTCTCCATGGCCGTTGTCGGCTACCGTGAGGATGAACAGGCATGGAGACAATGTCTTCGCAGTCTGCAGACACAAACACTCGCCCCCAAGTGCGTCGTCGGTGTTGTTGACGGTAACGACGAGCCAGATCTGAGTATGGCACAGGCTTTTGTCGATGAATTCCAGGACCAGAAGGCAACACTTATCCACTTGCCCATTTTACTCTCAGAGTTACACCGAAGGACATACTTTGACCACGTCCCTGCCGACACTCGATTCTTCCTGGTCAAGTTCTGGCACTACCTTGTTGGCCGTTATCGTCCTGGCCACGAAGCTGCCCTGGCCACTGCTAGAGAGGTAGTCGTCCAGCAGGTGCTCGAGTGGGAGGAGAAGTGGAACATCAGCAGCCTCAAGGCTGTCTGCTTTGCCCAACCCCACGGTCACAAACGTACCGCCATGTTCACGGCCTTTGCTATGAGTCTATATGCCTTCCGCACCCGGGACGCTATATTCACCACCGACTCCGACACCCTTGTTCAAAGCAACGGCTTGGATGAGATGCTGACCCTCCTCCGCTCCTCACCCCAGATCGGCGGTGTGACAGCAGACGTTAAGATCTGGAACCGCGCTGAGTCACTGCTCGCCCGCATGTGCGCTGCTCGTTACTGGTTTGCTTTCAACATCGAGCGCGCTTGTCAGTCACTGTGGCGCTGCGTCGGTTGTCTCTCGGGTCCCATGAGTATGTACCGCGCCTCTGACCTCGAGACCATCCTCGGCCCATGGAACTTGCAGACGTTTGGAGGCAAAGAGACCACCTTTGGAGATGACCGACACCTGACCAACCAACTGCTTGCTCATGGTCTCAGGACACGCTACACGCACCGAACCTGGTGTGATAGCGAGTCTCCTACTTCCTTTGTGCGATGGGTTGCTCAGCAGACTCGTTGGAGCAAGTCCTTCTTCCGAGAGTCCTTTTGGTTCCCCGCCAGTTTTGCCTACCAATCCCCTTGGATGCTTGTCGAGATGACAGTTCAGGCCTTGTATCCATTCATCCTGATCGCCACTGTCCTCCACTTCCTCTTCGACACTTCCGACTCCAGCCCATGGCGACCTATCATCTGGCTGGTCACCATGTTTGGGGTTGCCCTCTTCAAGTCCGTTCTGGCCGTACTCATTAGCAAAGATCCTTGGCTGCTCCTCTTCAGTGCCTATGGCTTCATCTACTTCTTCGGTTTGTTGCCGTCCAAAATCTATGCTCTCATCACTATGAACCAGACCGGCTGGGGAACATCAGCTCGCTCTTCGTCTGAGCGCAAGCGCGGACAGTCCTTCTTACAAAGGTCATTCCATATCTGCCATTTGGTTATCTGGTACACAGCGGTCTTTGTTGGTATTGGCTTCTTCGTCTGGAGAGTCTTTGGCAACCCCCTCTATATCCTAATCGGTGCCGTCGCCTTGATTCCATCGGCTTTACTCTACTGGCAAGGCTCCTTTTCACTGGGTGGCTTATTCCGACGGAAGAAGGTTGCTTCTGATACCAGCACTCCCATCCAGGTAGATGACGAGTCGATGCTTCCTCAAAAGCCTGAGAAAGCTTTATCTATCTCGTCAAAAAGGAGCTCCAACACACTTGTCAAGAAGACAACTATTGTGTCTGTCAAGGACGTGACAGATGAAGTTGAAAAGCCGGTAAATACTGCCAGGGCCGCTTAATAAAAATCTTATATTCTCTACCTTACTGGATAGGGGAGGGCCAATAAATAACATTGATACATTTAATAACATACATGTCAAGGGAGTGGATCAAAAACCCCTCGATCTACATCATGTCTCTTTAGTCAATAATTCTCAACAGCTAGCTATGTCACAATCTAATAAGGAACCTCAGGTCCTTACTGCACTTCATGGCAGAAGGTTATTGAGCTTAATAATAAAGTTCCCCTCGGTTTATCGCTCCTACTAACTATTCGGGCTCTTAAGTTAAAATAATAGCCTTTAACCCTGCGTTCTAGCGTCCTTGTCTTGAACCATTTCACGGGAAACGTTATGTCATAGTTCGTCGACAATGTAAAGAGTTGTTTCCGAGGTTAGGGTTAAGGGATAGTCTCCGCCCGATGTCCGACGGCGGATAGTAACCCCCTTGTCTAACTCGGCCGTTATCCGTTAATCTAATGCGGAATCAAGACCGTCGGGGTTAACATAGAATAACAATTGAGGATGACCGTGTATATATATTTAGCTATCTCAATTTTTTTTTTTTTTTCTTCGGGGAGTCTTACCAAGATATTGAGCATTGACATCGACCAGATCTCACCTGATGACATTGAACTCTTTCGATCTTTCAGGACTTAGACGAACAAACGCTGGATCCTCATCATGGGCTCTCTCAGTCTACCACTGTTCAGAATCAGCGAAGCCAGTCTTGCAAAGTTACTTCATGAAAGCTGCCAGTTTAGTGCTACGCATCCATGGGGAGAGTAAGTCGCTCTCGAGAAATGGCCTTCCCTACTATCTCCTAAGAGCTCATAAGGCTCCAATTTCGTACCCCGCCCCACTTTATCTCAGTACAAGCGGGGGACCACCACTGATGGAACTTTGGTTGAGTGGATAGACCCGATAGCTGATGCTTGTATCGTGCGCTTTACCTCGAGCTCATGTATGAGGGTTGCTTAAATCTTGGTTACCAATGGCATCGTTCAGTTCTTGAACATCCTCAAGGTCAAGGCCGATGGCATGAGCTGTCCACCAGCAGAGTGAATGGCGAAATCTCTTTTTCTTTGTATTGGGGCTGAAGCTTCTTTTAGCTTTCAACCTTATTATCCAACCATAGACCGCGTTAGTGCGCGACAACGACATGAGTTTCCCAGCCTCTTTCTGAATTACATAGCCACGAACTGGCGTTGGAAGATAAAGCTATATGCGCTCTTCAGATAACTTCCCCGCAATTACTTCAGGTATAATAAAAGCCTATTCTTTAATATTGCTACATGTATTATTCAGAGGGGCAGAAGTAATAAATTATATCTAATATTAACTAAACCTAAGTATAAATCTAATAAGAGCAGTAATATAAAGCCTCCCTAAACTAGCAGGAGCTAATATAATTACTATACTAAAGAGTATCCTAGTTAAATACTCCTAGAACCAGTCTTTGTTATCTAGGTCTAGAAAGCTAAGGTACCATTGCAGAACAGCCGGCATAGTATCAATATATAGCAAAGTAAAACATAGGGTCGCTGGCACCGGGAGAGACTAGTCACTCTCTATATCGGAGGCTAAAAGTGGACCTAAAGAGTTTTTTTCTGAATTGGCCAGACATTGTGGTATAATGACTGAACTGTGGGCTAGGTGTGTTTTTTGCAGTTGAGAACTGTCCGTAAATGTTTGTAATCATAGCACAGAGCTCAGAGGTAGAGGGCAGTGTGATGACAGTGCAACTGCATGTCCTAGGGTTCAAGCGGGATTCAGGTCCGGCATTTCCTTTTCAACCTTGGCTTTGTCAGTGAAGGAATCTCGACCAAGTTTCTCGGAGGGCGAGAGATCTTCCATGCTGGAGATGCATATCACCTCTTCACTACTCCAGCCTGAAGAGCATGGTTTCACAAACCCAGGCAGTAGATGGATGTGTTCTCTCTGCCAGGCTTCCTGACTGAACGGGCTAAGACGTTGGCGTTGGTGTTCAACTGTAAGCCAATAGTTTAGATAATGGGGTAAGGCTATTAAAAGGGGCAGACCCACGTAGCCTTCCTCGGGGGATATCAACCCGATAACCACCTTCTTTGTTATCTAGATATGAATCCGGTGAGGGTCCTAGGTCAGGCTACCTAAATCCAACCGATGTTTAAACACATCTTGGATATATATATCTTAAGCGCTATGTCACGAAACTCAGAAATATCGCAACCGGTAAGAGTAGCAGATTCGATTCTGTAGTTAGCCTTTATCACCTTGTCGTAGGGTTGATTATCCTATCGGTGGCTATTGATTTTATTAGCAGTCTTATACCTCTGTTTGACACCATCTATGGACGTACTTGCGAACCTCACCGCCTTAGTTGAACGGTGTTTTATTCAAATCGTCAAGATTGCGAAGGTTCGAAGGTTAGTAAGATCCTTCGCGCGTTCGATCAGAATAGTTGTGAGCCAGATGTGTTATTTGCAGTTGAGACCTGTGCCTGAGAGCTTATATCACCACAGAGAACTGATTCGAAGTCCTCATCGTGTACATAAGATATAATGTATATGGAGTTTGATACCAGGGTGTATCCTAAGTGTCGTAGTCAGGTTCTCTAGGTTGTTATCAATGTACCACGTTCCGTTTTCGACATCATCAGAACGGGGCATCATCAGTTGAAGACGAGCTCCGTTGAGGCGAGATTTGAAACGAGGAGCGGCTTGTTTGCTTCTGTATGCTAGCGAAGTGTTAGCTTTGGCTGTTTGCCGCCAAGGGTATAATCTAACGTGGGTGGTTCGCAAATCTGTAGGACTGAAAATCCATTAAGTCAATCGATAAGGCCGAGAAGCCACAATCAAGCTTCGGTTACAAATACCAAGGAGAGGTGAAATGAAGTGATTTGTTCCAATTTAGCCTGATGAAGTAGTCTACCAGATTTCCCATTTCTGATCACCAATGGCACAAAGTCGGTTGAACAGCTGATCTCTACGAGCCATCGCTGTGAGCAACCTAGACTTCCCTCCACTATCAACTATCTCCATACCATCGATAATCTCAGCTTCAAGTGCCCATCCAGCAAGGAGTTTCGCTTTGGCCCCGTACCCAGAATACTTGTTCAGTGTAGTGATGTCCTTGACGGGGATCGTCCATGTAGGATGAATCTCATGATAGCCAGAACCATCCGAATCTCCCGTAGATCTTCTAGAAAAACAAAGACAAGGGGATGAAGTATCGGTTGTGAGATATGCAAAACCCTTCTCGCCTTGCCAGCGACATGTGAACTCGACCGGTCCGGCAATTGACGGCTTTTCCCTTGTCGATGCAGCTCCAACACGGTTCTTAGCAGATACCGTTCCAGTCTTTGCTCGCATCTTGTTGACTCCTATGACTGTCCTTGCTGCTGCCTCAACAACAGGTTTGACGACGCCTAAGAGCTTGCCGCGTCTTTTCCCACCGGTCTCATGGTCAGGGTATTCATGGTCATCGCCTCCGGTATCTCGTACGACTCCAGGCTCTTCCTGGACAGCTTTCCGGATCTCCTCCGGTGACGCTCCCACTGGAAGATCACCAGTTGATGCACTGAGATCATCACCATCAAGGACGTGAGGTTCGTCAAGAGGCGGACCTTTTGGTTCGGGGGATGGCGGCAGAGGGGCATTGTTTCGTTCACCGTGTCGTAAAAGGGCTATTGTCAGCTGGGAATCTGTCGGTATTCCCCGGAATACAATTCTAGTCAACTGTCAGCGTGATCAAGTTTATATTTGAACAGGCTACGTACCTTTCCATCTTATGCTTTAGCCAACCATACGAGTTTCTTAAGAAGATGCTACCGAAAAAACCGACTCCGATCCCCAAGGTAACAATTCTGTAAAATATGTAATAAGATGTGAAAGTCGATAATATCACAGTCGGGAGCATTAGTTGCACGATTCGACGCTGGGCAGTATCTCTTGGAAAAGGCGCAGTTGGATCAAGGAGACTAACCGCAAGTTAGAGTCTGTTATCATCTGCGTAAAGCACCATATCTTGAAAGAAGACTTACTTTGCACTCCTCTCCCATATATCGCAGAAGCGACATACCCAGTGCATCAAGGGTCTCATTTGACTCCACATGAGCTCCTGCATGGGCGATTTGCTCTTGTCCCAGGACGGTTTCTCGATTCCGGCTGCCTTATCCTTCGCGGTTACTATCCTAGTAGCTAACGATCTTGGATCCGGAAGGTTAACAGTCTTTCCACCTCCTCTTTGTGACTCGTCGTGCTGCGGATCCTTGTCGACAAAGGTATTGATGGAAAGAGCCACAAGGCCTGTGGCAAAGTTGCTGGCTTCTCTCTCCAGAGTCTCGCCCTTGAGGCTCTCTGGAGCACCTGTAGCTGTATCGACGGTGCCTAGGATACCCGCAGCCGGCTTTATTAAGTGGCCGCCTTGGTAATGGACTAGTGCAGGGGGGCAAGGCGGGAATAAGGTATTCCGAATTTTGGGAGAGAGCAGGATGGCCATCAAACCTGTCAATAGTGTTGGCATAAGGAAGTTAAAATACCATGCAGCGAGATAAACCTGAATAGTTAGACGAGGTGTTCTTGCCCGAGAAACGGATTGACCTACCAGACAGAAGCATGATGTTCGCCTTGGTTCCCTCCAGGACTGGAGTCTCGAGAGGTGTTGCCTGAGCATAATAAAGCCAAGTATCTATAGCTGTGAGCATTACCCGAACATACCTGGACTGAAACACCTACCGCCCCCATGTAAAGTCTTTCGATTTGTGCACGCAGCTTGTTTGGAGAGAATTGCTCCTCTTCAGCAACGTTGAAATCCATCTCATCTTCTGGGTGATTTGGGGAATGTTTGAGATGGAAGACACGCTGTTTCTAGTCAGCTAATGCTCATACAAGCTGAGTGGTCAACTCACTTTATTGAACCTTCGGATGAGAAGCCAGATATCTTTGTTCTTTATGCCATCGAAGGCATAGTCCTCGGGCCGTATCTGATCATCGTCCCAGCCTATGTCCTTAACTTCCACTGAATTGGCGACAACATCCTCCTGTATTTTCACCACTGAACCATGACGCAAAGGCTCATGCTGAACACTGGTGTGCAGGGTTGTACTACCATCAGCTCCGTGCTCAAGGTTGGCAACAATGTGCCTCGTTTGTTGTGCATTTTGATCCATAATGCATGAATTCGTTTACCTTGCAGATAAACAAAACCCAGATTTGCATCTTGACAGCCTCCCTATGACTAAATACATCCTCGAATCCAGCCTACAGCTTGACCCCGGGAAGCTAAGATCCTTAGCGCATGATGTCAGGATGGCAATTCCGCCGCGTCGCGCATCACGGCGTCATATTGATCCATTTAACACGACAGCAACTACTGCAGGTGCACCATACACAGCCAAGAAGTAGCGCAATTGAGGAGCTTTTCCTCCGCGAGGTTTCAAATCTGGTCCGCGAAGGTCGTGGCGTGCATTTGTGTTGGTCCGGTTGAGTGCATGATTACTCATTTCTGTCTGACTTCGGTCGCGTCCGTAATTTGACGATGCTGGAGGCCTAAGGTAGGAGAACGTACGGCACGAGTTCACTTCAATTTTAACGCGGTAGATAACGGTTATTAATGTATTTGTAGCAATATAATTAATAAACTTAAATAACTGGATTTTGGACGTTCAATATTGATCGGGGTAGACTGCTGTATGTCTGAGTCAATGCGACTTATGCTATTTTCTCTCATTTGGTTGTATGTAAGTGTCAACGTGAAGTGCCTGAATTGACGACATTGAAGTCACAAGTAATTTTCGTCCCCACCAAGGCATCGCGTCTCAACAAGGACGCGCATTCATCGAAATCACCCTCCCAATAGATGAATGGTTACTTTAGACTATGTATTTCCGTTGAAAGTCTGCCCCAAAATCCCTTCTGTCGAGTATTTTCCGAGATTGCAAGTGCATAGTCACACCAACAACGCGTCATCATCAAGGAGCGGAAGTAATTCTGGTATCTTGACATTATTAACGAGCAAAGACTATAATAGCTACAATCAATTAGGCCTTCGCTTCCAAAATCTCATTCTTCTCCAATGCCTTCTTTCCAATTTCTACCATTTCTGCATTGGACAAAGTATCCTTGCCAAACCCAGCGATCGACTGGTCAAGTAAACCGGCCACCAACTCCGTCCTCCCAATATTCGGGATGTTGATGACAGCATGCGAGAACCAACGCAGCCCTTGTTTTAAGAAACCCATATCCGGATCGTTGACCATGCCTGACTTGGTAACGAGGACCTGCATTCTCCCGTCCGACAAATGCGCACGCTCGATGATCTGTTTCTCAACCTGGCCCTGGAAGCGTTATTAGCAATGATACGGCAGCGACGCGCTGAATACGTACACGAAGAAGACAATAGTCTCCAAGAATCCATGGCTTCTTTGCAGGGTCTCGCTCGGCGTTGCAACCGCTCACGTAGATGAATCGCAACGGGTCCGGGTTACCCTCGCGCGGAAGCTTCGCAAACGTGTCGGCTGCATAGAGCGCATACTCATAGCAGATCATACGAACTTGATCCCAATTGTACTGTTTCAATTTGCCAGGCGTTACTCCGATAAGCCTGCACTGTTAGTTGTGTCACATTGAGAAGCCGGCCGGACATACCATATGCAAGCGTCTGCCCCAGAGATTTCATCCTTGACATATTGCGGGTAGTTTTTAAAGTCGGAACAGGTGACAGACGTGAGCTTGGACTCGATTTCTGGTGTTTGTAGGTCTTCCGAGATATCGTGGTCGTGACGCGATAATGTGACGACTGAGGTGATCTGAGGGTGCAGGAGCGCCTGGCGGACGACTTCCTTCCCAATGAACCCTGTTGAGCCTGCGATGACGACCTTCATTGAGACGATCAAGGGATGATCAAGGCGCAGTTCTTTATTTTTTCACTCAGAAACTTCAGCGACTTAAATGTTGGATATATCAGTTTATCGGGTCGACAAATCCTCATCTGACGACCTGAAAGGCCCCCTGCGCTGCCAATATTTATAAGACTCGTTATCGCTTGCGTCGTCATCTCCAGACAAGCAGCCTCAATTCTCCGAAAGCTACAAGATCTGCACTAAAATCGATATCATCAACAAACAAGCTCATGAGGCTTGTTCTATTCAATTTAACATGCCAGAACCGGGACACTGCAAGCTCTGATTCCCGGATTTACGACACCGGATCGGGTATCGAATGAGGATCCATTACAGCAGGCATTCCACGCCGTCAAGCCCCATTCTTCAACAGGCAATTTATCGGCAGGGTCCAGACATATGGGACCAGGTAAGCTTGTATTGAGTTTACACATATATCATGGCTTTCTGGATGCAAATGTGATCATTCCTGACTGTCAAAGGAGTGCGCCTCAACCACAGGCGATGATCATCTCAGCCCGGTCGATGTGGAAGCCGAGTATGCCTTGTTCAGTGCAAATCCATGCAAGATGCCGAAGGTGCAGCGCTGTAATTCCGCTTCCCCACCTCAACGCCTGGTTACAGTGAGCGAGACACTGAAGATGGCAGGCTCCATGCAAGGCGTTCTGCCCGCCTGATTGAGATGACAGTTGCCAATTCGAAAACTTCTTGTCGCTCCATGAACCTTCATCACGTAGCGCTTGGTGAATAGACTCACTGCAAGATGCCCTCGCTCCCCGCGTTTCTGTCTCGTTCGGTGCCAGTGTCCAGTGGCAACAGCGGTGGAATCACTGATGCACCTGTGATTCCCAGTACCCGCCTGGGTCCTGCAGCTGATCTGCTTGAGAATGAGCTATTCAGAATGTACTGGGAAGGAGTCGAGCGTGAGCTGCCATATTTATTGTTGACATTCGGGCGCTGGAAATCACGTCAAGACACATCGGACTTTCTCCCGGAGGAAGAGGATGACTTGATTTACGGTTACGATACGTTTCTCGATTCAGTTTCCGATATCTCTCGCCAATTTCATGAACGCAACAAGAGAAATCAACGATCCAAACGTCCAGAGAAGAAAGCGAAAAAAGACACGAAAGCGCCACCTTCATACGATGAAGTTCTACGAGACCGTGGCTGGGATATCTTCGCCGACATGAAGAGCAACAGCATCAAGGGCGGTATAAGAACCTCCCTTAGCGAACGCAAATTACTGGACCCAGCTAGACGAAGAGCTCGCATGCTTCTTCAATCAGCGCAATTCCTCGACATCGACAAAATTATCGAGTATCGCGAACCTGAAAAAGCACTGTCGTTCTGGAAAAGACCTGCCTCCGCTCAAATACGGCTTGGGTTCTATGATGAATTGGATCAGCCGATATTTGTCCCACAGCTCTGCTCTGAATGCAAGGCGACAATTCGGGGATGCACCTTTCAGGACACCAGCGACAAAACCATCGTCATATGCGAAAGCTGTTACCGAGCGGCGCATTATGGCCAGACGCGCTTTGTCAAGAAATACAAAGAGTGCTGTCTTCCAACGGCCTTGACGCCAGAGATCAGCCGTAAGTTGTGTTATTGCAGTACAGTTCGTCGACGCGACCAGGATGGACGCTCCAGGTCGCTGTGGCCAATTGACCCTGAGGCCATTTACTAATCTTATCACGTATAATCCATTCATTACACAAGCAAGATTTCAACCATCTCTCATTACATACGGGACCTAGAGTACATAGACCCAACACATTCCACCACATGGTCCCACGGAAACTCAATCTGCCCTCTTGCAGGATCTATTATGCTTCGCTAAGTGGCCACTGCGCTTAAACCCTTTCCCACAAATAGCACAAACAAACGGCTTCGTATCCTAATGCTTATGTTTCTTGTGCCTAGCGAGTACATCTGGCCTTTTGCAAGCGAACTCACATTCGTCGCATTTAATTGGCTTTTCGTCGCTGTGTGTAAGGACATGCCTACTCAGTTCTCGCTTTCGCTTGAAGGTTTCGCCGCATTTCTTTCCGTCGACTATGACCTCGCATGTGAACGGCCTGTCAGTAGAGTGAATTAATTCGTGCGCATCCCGGTTCTGCTGCCAGCTGAAGGACTTTCCGCAATTGTCTACACGACACTTGAAGTCCTTCTTCCCCGTATGCGTGACCATGTGCGAATTTAGGTGGCTCTTAAGCTTGAAGGTTTTGCCACATTTCTTCCCGTCGACTATGACCTCGCATGTGAACGGCTTGTCGGTAGAGTGGGACCTTTCATGCTTGGCCAGGTCGGCCTTCGTGAGGAAAGACTTTCCGCAACCCTCCACATGGCATTTGAAATCCTTTTGCCCTTTATGTGTCCGCATGTGCGAATCTAGGTGAGACTTTTGGATATAAGATGCGTCGCAGCCCGCCTCCTGGCACTTGAATGCTCTAGCCCTGTTTTCATCATGCGTCTTCTTGTGTGCCTTAAGTTCGCTTGAAGATTTGAAACCCTTTCCACATGTTACGCATTTGTACGGCCTCTCGTCTGAATGCCTTTTCTTGTGTTGGCGCAGATGGACAGCATTATTTGATCTGAAACTGCATCCGTCATAGTCGCATGTCAGTCGACTGTCCCAATAGCCTTCATTGACATTGTCCTGGTCTGGATTCAAGGGCTGACCATTGGGCAAGTCGCTCTGTGGTCGTTTCGAGCATTTTCGGCAGTGGTCGACGAGTTGTCCAGCGGTCATTTGTATCTCGTCACAGTACTTGCAGATCAAGGGATCCATAACCTCTTCGTCAACCCAAGCTTCAATTGACAGTAGGTGGGTCTCGAACTCTGGTATCGGCGCTATAGGCTGGATAGAACGATCCCATTCACCCCGCCAGATTTCATTCCCTAGGGTCGATGTAACCTGCCAGAAGGGGTGATGTAGGGGAACATGCATTGCGGCAGTTCGGATACTATCCCAAGAAGAGGTATCGAAATTCCGCATTGCCATGTTCGTAAAGCATGAATCAAGCGTAACAGTAGCAGAACTCAA
This sequence comes from Fusarium oxysporum f. sp. lycopersici 4287, assembly GCF_000149955.1. Taxonomy (NCBI): domain Eukaryota; kingdom Fungi; phylum Ascomycota; class Sordariomycetes; order Hypocreales; family Nectriaceae; genus Fusarium; species Fusarium oxysporum. Next base: position 4,535,291 of record NC_030987.1, on the reverse strand, counting down.
GTCGATATGTCGCACGGGGTCAAAATCAGGGCGATTTTCAATACCGAAGACCATAGCGATTCCATGGTCTTGTTTCCTGCATAGTGAGGATCGCATGATGTGGGATGTCCATGGGACTCTAGGCAATCCCCAGCGGTCAAGCATCATGAGTGCAATTTCCTCTTGACTGGCCTCTGGCATCTTGGCCTTTAAGGCGGTGATTTGGTCGCATAGAAACGTCCCCATCCAGTAGATCAACTTGGCCGCATCTACATGCTTCTCCCCATAGCCTGCCTGCTCAGCATGCCTGTTGCACGCTCCACGCATATTGTTTAGCATATGCTTGGCAAATCCTACCATCATTTGCCAGTCCCATCCAATTGCTTCAGCTTGGGGCCGAGAAAGAGCGTGAAATGGATAGAAGACGCGCTCGCTTCCTTGGCTTGGGCCAGGCACAGTGCAATAGTATTCGAACTCTGACTTTGTCAGACCATACCTCTGTATTGCAATGCGGCAAAGTTCTCTGTAGATCAAAGGACCGGATCTGTCAGTCTTTGCATTTGGATCGCCAGTCACCCAAAGCTTCTCGTGGCCGAGGTTTCGAATGGCGTTTTGGAGCTCAGAGTTGACATCCCCTGTTCTGAGCGTCTCAAGGATAGCCTTGCGTTTTAGCTGATCGTAAGATATCCATTCATTTATCTGATGGTCATGCGTCTCCAGTAAGCCAAAGACGCGCGTCATTGTACCCGTATTAGACAACGCGTTGAACACCCATGACATCCTCGACCTGCGTGGTATAAAGTCTCGCTCTTCGCAAGCATTTAACCATGCTGACACCAGGGGTAGGGTAACAGGAGGATGTCGCCGCTTTGCCCAATTGAGAGATTCCATGATAAGGCAGGCATTTGGAGGGGCGTGGTATGTAGGACTTCCTTCAAATATCACCATTGGGTACACTGACTCTACAGAAGTCGATTGAGATCCGCCTGACCATTGTAATGGGAGTCCTGTGTAGTCGCAAAGATATTTGACCCAATTCTCTCTGACATCCACATATGAGAGGTTGAATCTGTCGAGGATTACAGCCCTTGCATGTTCCAATCGGTCTTTGTCTGCGTTAGGAAAGCGAGCATCAGTCCGCCGATGATTATTTCCAAGGGCTACTTTCAAGTGCGCTCCAGCAAAGTCCCTTGGCGCTGTCCAGATATCGGGTGTGGCCTTTCGTGGCTGCGGTCCGATACGAATGAAGCCATGATCGTCGATGAACCCCTTTTCGATTTGCTTTGGAGCAGCATCTTCTTCGTCAAGGTCCGCCACAACCTCGTCATCAGAGCTGTCATCGACAAACTCGAGATCAGAGCTGTCGTCATCCAGACATGGCTTCTTGGGGGGGCGAGATGCAGAGGCACCTGGGGCACTTCGCTTGGCAGTTGACCGTGTGATTCTCGTTGCTGGCTGGGGCTTGGGCTTGGGTTGAGAAGGGGCAACGGGGAGAGATGGGTTGACATATTCCTCCTCTTGAAGGCAGCGAGCAATGTAGGCGTCTTGAGACTCATCCTCACTCTCATCCTCAGAGTCTGGTATGACCGTCCTCTTGGGTGCCGTTGAGTACTGGCTTTTGGAGAGAGTACGCTCTCGGAGAGAGGGGAGGGATGGGTTGGCATTTTCCTCCTGTTGAAGACGGCGGGCAACTTGAGCATCTCGAGATTCATCCTCAGACTCATCATCAGAGTCCCATATAGCCTTCCTCTTGGGTGCCATTGAGTACTGGCTGTTGCGGAGGTTACGCTCTCGGTGAAGGGGACCTGGAGTGGGAGCATTGGGGGAAAGATTGCTCGTGGTCTGGCTTCTTGTCGATGCACGGGTCTTGCGATACAGGGGAGTGTCATCCTGGACCTTGGGTGATACAAGACTGGGAACCTCAGAGGGGGGGGTGCTCTTGATAGACAGTGGTTCCGCGGAGCTTGGAGACTCTGTCTGTGAGTTGTCGAACACCAGTGTCCCTGAGACAGTTAGTTTCTGCAATGCAATACTTGAGAGAGTTACTTACTTAGAGGCGTCTTGAACATCTGCTTGGCCTTGGAAGCATTGGCCTTCGAAGTGCTTGCCCTAGGAACGGTATCATGGCGCCGGATTAAAGCCTCTACTTGAGCCCTGACGTTGCGAGGACGCTTGCATGTGATCTCTGTACTGAGGACATTCTGAGCGTTCAGGGGGAGGTAGGCCCAAGTGCTGAGGGATGTTAGTCTTAGTGAAGCATATCGGATGGAATGACTTACACTCCGTCAAAGTGCTGACGAATGAGACCAAGCATCTTCATCTGCTCATCGATGCAGGCATTGGCAGCTCGGTCGATGGTTACATCTTGGGTAGTAGCTGCTTCAGAGCCGGAAAGGCGGGGAGTTCTAAGTTCACACTCCTAGTTGAACCTGAGATCCTTGAACCTGTTGGCGCTTTCCTCGATGGCAGAGATGGTGGTTTTGTTCATGTTGGTAGCCATTGTGTAGATTGTGATGTGACGAGTGATGTGAGAGTGAGAGAAGGGGCAACTTTCGGATAGTGTCGAGAACTCAATTCAGTAAACTGAAGAACGGTGCTCTAGGAGCTACCGTAATGAGACTCGAACGACTACGTCCAGTTGAAGGGAAGTGACGAGGGAAGTGAGAGAAAGGAAAAGGGTCGAACCTTCAGACAGCGTCAAGACCTCAATTCAGTAAACTGAAGAACGGTGCTCTAGGAGCTACCGTATTGAGACTTGAGCTGCTTCCAGTCGATGTGAAGTGACGAGGGTGTAGTGACGGGGGAAAGGGCAAAGGCGGCGGCGGCAACGAAAAAGGGGCAAGAAGCCAACAAAGTCGTCTCGAAACGAAAAAGAAGACGGGAACGAGAAGACGCAGCACGACACAAGAAGACAAATGTGGGATGCTGAAGGAGAAGAAATCCTGAAGGAGTCTTCAGAGAAAAAAAGATTTTATGGGTGCCAGGCATCAGGGGGAGTGACTCCTTCCGTCTTGTCGTGTCTATAGGTCTGGTCACTTACAGAGCTGTGTGGAAATGGGGAAGGAGCTCCTTCCGTTGTCGTGTCTGGAGTCCTGGGTCCGTCCCACTTACACATTGCAGTATTCTGGAAGGAGCTCCTTCCGCCTCATGGCCTCTGAAATCTGTGCGTTTACATTCGGGAAGGAGCCGAAGGCCTGTAATTAAATCGCCCAAAGTCAAGTTTTATGTGCAGACGCCCAAAGGCCAGATTGATGGGAGTGTCGATGATTGAACATGTAGCAGTTAGATGTTTTCGTGCGTGCCTAGGTAGTTTATACGTTCCTTCAGTGACAACCAAAAATTGTCCTTACTGGAGTTACGAAGGGAATTGGGCAACTTGATCGAGTCAATACAATGCTAATCACTCCAGGGAATCTGGGTTTTGATCTCCCAACGACAAGGGCCTCAAATTGGTAACAACGGGCCATGTGCAGCAAACCTGTATGGCCTCGAATAGTTGGACTCCGCCGGAGCATATTTGATCAACATCGACGCTGTTGACTTGAGTGTAATATCAGGATATGAACATACTGTGATGGCTTTGCAGAGGAATGTTGATAATTTCCTCTAAAATGAGTGCCTTGGGTAGTGTTCCATAGATCTTCCGAGATAGTGAATTGTCCACCTTACTTGGAGTTATATTATTTAGGAACATCCATGGTCCAGAACTCGTACAAGTTAAAAAAAAAAAGAATATTGGATTTGTCAAATACAGCTGCTCTAAATAGTGGCATGGTTTGATAACCCAGAGTGGCTACCTTGTACACTCCTCGGCGACCTTTGGCCAAATAACCTCCCGGCCTGATTACTCTACCTAAGTGAATCACCCGTATCGATTGGGGTTACTTCAGCAGTCTCATCTTGAAGAAATCAAGTTTCGCTCTCGGGCTCACACCGGTGCAATTAGCTAGTCGTCATAATATTCCGTCCCCTTCTCAGTTACCTTTAATGCGGTTGAAAACAGAGACGCCATCAAACTTGAATCTGAATTCCGATTTGTTTTTGATTCCTCCCACAGCTCAGCCGAATCAAAAGCTATCATCGGTTCCAGCCACAGCAAGGTTGTCGCAGCGGCATTTACTCACAAGCCCTACCTCTATGCACGCAAACTTACAGCTTCATCCTCAATGATGCATGGTGCTCTCCTTTAAGTCTAGCATATGTGGAAGGCGATTTCCAGTACTACAAGATACACGGCTGAGATACGGAGCCCTGATCAACGAATCCCCTTGAAGAGTATCTGACAGCTGCATTGAAATGAACAAGACCGAAACGGGCGCCAACACCGCGCCAAAGCTAGATGGAACTGCTTGAGGCCACCCAAATTATGGTCTTGTCCCTGTTAGAGAAGGCCTTTATCACGATAGAACACACGAATAATCGAACCTCGATCAATAAGCCGACCTCGCTAAAAGGTTCCTGACAACTGCAAAGGTCCCAAACCTGAACGTCGGATGAAATCTCGAGACGTGAAATATTCGAGGACTGCAAACATTCAAAAGACCATGAATGTCGGAAGAAAGACCACTGAGAGGTCAGCCAGCCTTATTCGTAACTGAAGTTGAGACTCCCGAGGATAAGACTGATCTCCTATGCCTATACTTCCTCTATTAAAGGCAAGACTTAACTTAGAATTATAGAACCTACTACTCCTGAATCTAATATTACTCTTACTACAGGGGCTGAACCTGCTACAGATCAGTCTTATAGTGAGACTCCGCGGGGCTCCAATATGTTCCCTATGACTGCGACGTCCAAAGACTCTGAACGTTGGGAGAGGTAGCAAAAATGCTCTGGTATTAGACAAAGGTGCTTGGGGTGATCAAGAAGGTGCTTGTAGGAATATAACTGTCAGTAATCGATAGAGTATCGCTTGTAATTGACTGTGATCATTCCCATCTTTCAGATATTTAAATGACATCTTACGTGAAACTAGAAGCGATCGCGACGCGTTCCGCCATAACTGGAAATGATACAAACATCGTTTCCTTTTTCAACCCGATATATGAGCCATTTACATCTTTTACATCCCCTTCGCCTACATTGACCGTAAGTTGTTTATCGCGTTAGTTGCAGTCTATGGAGTGCCATCGGGAATGAGCCTTGCTCTAACCTTTCCTCCGCGGAGTAGCTCCAGAGCGACACCGATTCCGCTTCTGTTATTGAGCTATGGTAGAATCATTCTGCCAACTATTAATCTATTACTCTGCTAAAGCTCACGTAGTCAAGTTGTGCTCTATATCGGCATCTGAAGCTACAAAGTGACAAGCTCACTACACACGAGAGCGAGACCATAGTAGCCAAGGTCAATGTTAATGCTCCATCAAATCACATCACATATCACGGGGACATTCTAAGCGATTGAGACATGTGTCACCTAACCATGGTGTGTATTGTAGTATTAGAAGAGAAAGAAAAGACCCCCATCTCACTCCTATTCTTCCTCCACGGGAAGCGCCTCCTCTGAGGCCTCTGTCGCCTTGATCTCTTCCTCCTTGACCTCTTCATCCTTGACCTCTTCCTCCTTGCCCTTGCCCTTGTCCTTGCCCTTGTCCTTGCCCTTGTCCTTGATCTTGTTCTCAACGACGACGCGAGCAACCCGGCCGCTATCATGAAGCCCTTTGTAGAACTTGCGCAGCTCAGGGGCCTTGATGATGGCCTTGGCACCACCAGTGGTGATGACCTCGAAGGTAGGCTCCTTCTCCTTGCCCTTCTTGCCCTTCTTCTCAACGACCTTGGGAACAGCATCGGCAACATGGATGTTACCGACCAGAACGAGCCCACTCTTTGCTCGGGTGAGCATGACATTGAGTCGTTGCGGGTCAGCCGTGAAGCCAGGACCCGAGGCTTCGTCTGTACCAACAACTGCAACAACGAGGTCGTTCTCTTGGCCCTGGAACGAGTCGATGGTTGCAGCCCTAGGCAGCTTCTCCAAAGCAGTCGCATACTTAGACCGTCTTCGTAAACCATTGATGAGGTCAACGTTGGCCGCGTATGGGGCGATTACCGAGATCCGGGCGGGATCGATCTTCTTGTCGACGACCAAATCCAGGATGAAGTCCAGGGCAACTTGGACCTGACCAAAGCTCCACTTGGCCCCGGACGTCATGTCCCTGATGACCCTTGCGCCTTCGCAATGGATGAAGATGGGCGTTAGGGTGCCCGATGCTGAAGCGGCGAGGTCTGGGTACCGGGCCCGCGCAAAAGACTCAAGATCATGACCGATCTTGAACTCGGAGAAGGTGATGCTCCGCGACTCGTCGTACACGAACGGGACATCAGGATAAATGACACTTGAGACGGTGTCAAACATGCCCTGGGCCATGCGAAGCTGCATCTTGAGCCGGTATGTTGGTATACCGGAACCTTGGAGGTACTCAAGAGCCGAGATCTTGCCATCGAGGCCAAACCGGTTGATAAACTCCGGCGGGCTGTTCTTGTCCTTCTTGGGCCAGGTATCGTTCAGCATTATGACCGCGGGCGGGAGTTGCTTAGGGTCGCCAAATACGAAACAAGGAGACAGGGTATTGCCCCAGACACAGAGGAGGTCGGCTCTCGTCATATTGGCTGCTTCGTCGACCGCAACAGCGCCTGCCCTCAACTT
>NC_030987.1:4500742-4528569 GCF_000149955.1 Fusarium oxysporum f. sp. lycopersici 4287 | reverse complement strand
ACAGAGGATATCGGCAACACGTGGGAAGTCCTTGAGATAGCCGTTGGCCGACTCCATACAGTCGCTAAATTCCTTGCTCCTTAAGAAGTCCTTCCAGGACATCTCTCTTGTTGCGACAGCCCGGAGAGCAAAGAGGCCGTCGTCCTTGTCGATAGCCTGCTGCCAGCGATGCAGGATTGCGGCATCGTCTTGATGGAGGGGCCTGACCGCAGGCGAACGAAGCAGGATAAGGAGCCAGTAGGTGCTCGACTGCTGTAGTCTCCAAGGAGACAGACGGCGTCCTTTTAGGACGGGAGCTGCACCATCACCCAGCGAGGTATCCTCCAGAATGGAACGGAAGGCTTCCTCCTCGTGCTTGTCCTTGTAGCAACGAACAACCAGCCGACGACCGACGCGCTCAGTTGGGCCACCGACCTGCTTTCCTACATTGCATCGCTCGGTAACTGCACGACTTCGTAGGTCGATTCGGACAGCGACGTTGTTGACAGCGACGTTGGTGGGCGCTGAGCAGAAGACTCGGCCGTACTGCGACTGCATTGCAAGGATAGCAGCAGCTCCAGCGGTGGTCTTGCCAAAACCTGGGCCCTAATTGTTACATTAGCTCTCTGACAATGTTTGAGTTGATTTGAGCGTAACTACTTACGGCGGTGATGATGCCAAGACCAAGAGGGCGGTTCTCGAGATAATAGCGGAAACGATCTCGATCTTGGGGAAGTGCCTCGTCGACGATGGCGTTGGCATAAGCCTCATCGGTATCCTCCAAGAAGTTGACGACCGGTAGCGAACGCAGAGTTGGCGCAGCGTCCTCAATTGTCGTGGCCTCTAGAGCCTCTTCGATCGGCCGAGGAGCGGGCTTGGACATCCACTCGTAGAATCCCTCGCCTCGGAGGAGGGCGCGGTGCAAGGCCATCCAGTCGCGCACTTGGGAGAGGACGAACTTCTGCTGGTCTGTCATATCCTTCTCGTCCATCATGGACTTCGTGTTATCGGGATCGCAGGGCAGACCGAACTCAGCGAAGTTGGTAGGATCGGCAGAGGGCAGGAAGAGGTTGGCAGCCATCACCTTTCGCTTATGATCCTTAAGGATCGGGTCGAACTGGATAGTGATGCAATTCTATTGCTTACTGTCCTCCTTGTACGCCTTGTTGGCGGCAGCTCGATCACCGAAACTCTTGATGACATAAGAGGGATCGGCCTCCTTCTCGAAAGGCGGTCGGTAGACACGAACGACCAACTCGAAAGCCTCTGTAGGATGATCATTGAGCTCCGGTATGCCGTTGGGGCGTGACATGATCTTTCCTTCCCTGTAAATTGTAAGTCTTGGGAAGCTGAATGTTGCAATAGGATACATACCAGACATCGTGATGGGCTTCATTCTCCGGCGAGTTGAAGAGGCAGATTTTGGGGAACTCGTCCTTCGACAGACGACGCCATGCAGCGTCGATACTCTTGCGAGTCTCCATGGTCATAGCGATGATGACGAGAAAGGAGGAAGACCTCGCAACGTTACCATTAGGAGGGGTAACGAAGTATGCTGGGAGCCGCATCTCGGCGATCTAATCTCAGGTCAGCATGGAATATCAATCATAGTAAGCAACATACCTCCTCGCGTCTGTCATTGAGCCACATAACATCCTGCGCAGTGCCCTGTACGACAGCCGTGACGTGGCTAAGGTCATTCGGGTGCCTGTACTGCGGTTAGTATGCGGGTATAATCTGCCGAATTATATACATACCAGAATTGAGCCCCGAACTGGCGGCCTTTGATCGACCTCGCCTCCTGACCCAAGCGATTCTCGTCCCAGGACTGATCTTCGCTGTACGGATAGCGGAAGACAGGGCCCAGCGTTTCAACGCCGAAAGCCTCAACAACATCACTTGGTCGCTGTGGCACAAGGAACGTGAATGTGTCCTGGCGGAGGAAACTCTGCAGGTCGACACTGTCGGCGATCGGCATGTTATCGTTGACCCATCCGTTTACCTCAGCATCGGAGCTAAGGAAGGGAACACCAAAGCCGACGATCGTTGCCGCAGTCTTGGTGCTAACCGTGACGAGAGACTGCTTGTGGTTCTTGTTGCGCCCTGGGAATCTCGCGAGAAGCGACTCGGAAGCGTCTTCAGCACTCAGCTTCAGGTCATCACGAGGGAATTTGACCCAGATAGAGTGCACATCGGAGGCCACGGGGCGACGATATTGGAAATCAACTGGGAATCTGTTAGTGAATATAAATAATACGGAATAATTCCTCCATACCAGCGTGTTTGACACCAAAGCCCAGGTTCTCGTTGTCGATTTGGCCCTGACCGATTGGGAAAGTGACTTCAAAGCCAAGCCAACTGCTTTCGTCTTCTCGTCTTACTGCAAGAAACTTGGCGCCGAGCTTGCACGATGTGCCATATGCCTTATTGCTGCTTGCGATGACAGACCCAAGGAGACCGGAGCTGCTCAGTTTTGTCGTGAGTAAATCAATTAGAACTTCTCATTTATTAGAGTGAGGACTTACAACACGACGCACTCCTTTGAGGAGGAGCGGAGCGGAGCGGGAGCAGGAGTGGGAGAGGGAATGGAAGTCTTTCCCTTCTTCTGGCCTGAGGCCGAAGATCCAACCTTCTGTTGCTGTGACATGGCGACTGATGGTGGTGGTGATGGTGGTGATGGTGGTGATGGTGATGGTGGTGATGGTGGAGGAGGTTGATGGTGGTAGTGACGGTAAGGGAGAGCTTCAGAATGGACAGGACCGAGTACAGAACGGTGCTCTAGGAGCTACCGTGACAAGGAATCCTAAACCAAATCTTCAGTCACCGAAAACCGTTCACTGGCAGCTCTACGCTTGCCGTCCCGGCTTCTTCTACAACAACGACACTTCGGTTTCAACCTAAGGCGTGTGTACCGAAGCACGACAGAACGGTGCTCTAGGAGCTACCGTCACCAGAGGATCCACGTCAGCGAAGCAGTGCAAAATCCACCGTTCTGACTAGTTTCGAGCTTGACCGCGCCGGACGAAAAGAGAGCAGGGTGATAGACACAGGGCCTATCGCGAGAAAGAAGCTGGATCGTCGTTGTCACCGCACGCAGTGACTGTCTACAGAAAGGTTGGATGCTGAAGAGAAGAAAAAGAAAAGAGAGAAAACGCGAGAGGCACAGAAGATATATCATGCCAAAGCGGGGTATAGCTTAGCGTGCTTCTATTGTTTACTTTACGTGACTCACGTGTTGTGATTCATGTGTGCATATCTGATATTGTTTGCCGGCTGCCTGGCACTGGCAGCTCGTCAATCAACCTCGCATTGCTTCTGTGTATAGAAATATCCTGTTGCACTGGGGGCCGCTACGCTCTTAGACTCTAGGTTCTTATCTCAGATGGAAATTGTCTCTCGATTTATCACAATCAGGCAAATGCCAAACTCAACTCAGACTTGTTGTGATCAATTGGCTCTTTTCAAATTTAATCGAATTTGAATCAAAAGACGCCGAGTTTGCTCGACTAAATGACAAGATCTTGAAATTTCATTTGACTTTTGCTTGTTGTGTTTGTTTCAGTTTCCCTTAGTTGAAAGCTCAAATCTCAAGCTCTAGTCTCAACCTGGATAGCTAACTCTCTCTTCACAGTATCCGAAATGTGTTTAGTGCTAGAAAGATATGGCTCCAATATTCGTGTCTCATTCCATGTCGATGTTTGGAAAAGAGCAAAGTCATGTGATTTAAATCAAGTTCACAAATCTTTCTCAAGTTGCTAGGCCACATTACAGTCACAAGTAATCACTCGGACTGCCATGCGAGTTGTCAGGACTCCTCCCTAGGTGTACTCGGAAGCTATATGGTCAAATCAGTAGCAACACGACAAAGTTTATAAGAAGCAAAAGTAAAAATCAAACACTCCCCAGGACGGGCCTCGCTAGTATCAACGCCACACCCCAGTTCACTCTACAATAGACCTCTCTGCTAAGGGGCTTATAGGTTGTCGGTATGTTGACCCATCACACCAACTGGGGTTTCATTGTTACATACGAGATCGATATGGTATGCTATCTTCCCTGTCTCTCTATGGCCTCATATGCACACAGTCATGGACATTGCACAATCTCACTTCTTTTGTAGCTTGACGCTTTGACCAATGGAAAAGTATCAGGTTGTTGGAAACGTCAAGAACATTTGAATTTTATCACTATTGAAAATACGTAATTAAATCAGGGGCAACGTCTGTCTGCCGATTATATTATGTTCTAGCTTATGTTAACAAATCAATTTGACGCTTTATGCGACTTCGCATGGACTGGACCAAAAAGGATGGCATGTTGAGTCGCTAACACAAATTGGTCAGGCTTGGTATAATATCTAGGCTGCGAGCCAGATGTGTTATTTGCAGTAAGGTCTTGTGGCTGAGAGCTTATATCAGCACAGAGAACTTAGAGTTGCAAACACTACAAAACTAGCCTCTACCAGGATTCACTTGCATGCAATCCCAAGACCCGAGGGAGTCATGAATCGTGACCTTCGTGGACTTTGCTCCGGGCTCCATACTAATATTGGTGTAGGTGGCCGCAGACCAGTCGTTGTAGAGGAGCCTCAACCGTCTATTACTCAGTATTTTGGGCAAGGTTACTTCTCTGCTCTATTCAGTTTGCTCGCTGGATTGATCTTCGTAGGCGAAAGAGCTCCTCGCTTCGACGAGCTCATCGATGTTCGAATGTTGCAAGATACTTTGAACGGCACAGCCTCGGGATGCTTGATTCTGTGGATTATCTGGTATGAAGGATGCTTTTATGTCGGGGTCAACTTTGATCATTGTGCTTTGATCTTGAGTCGAAGCAGTAGTCTCGATAAGGTTGTTCTCGTTGCCATTCTGTCGACAGGGACATGTGTTTCAAAGATTCCTGAAACATGGCTCAATGCACAGTCACTGAGCGTGATAACTTAATGTAGGCTCCTTCCTCAACCTTAATGGTGGCCAATTTCGACAAGATCCACTAGTCGACTCTGTCAATGACTCCTCGTTTTGTCAATACCACGAGAACTCCTCCGACTCATATCAAAGTCAAGACCCTTGGACACCACCTGTTCACAAGAGGGAAAGCGAGCTCCGCTGTCAGCGGGACGGATGAGCTCTTTGCATAGCTTTGGGGCCGAGATACGTAGGATTCAGGTCGCTGTAAAGGAGTGTGGCAGGTAATCGATTTGTCCTATTGGCCAAGACTTCAAGGCGGTTTGGATGAAGAGAGCTTCGCTATCTCAAATCGGTGGAAAGGATAAACCTCTTCAGATTGCTTTGGGGCAAGGAGGAGCCAGATCCTCGTAAATGAATTTGCCAGGCAATCGATATGCGCTGGCAATGTTAACTTGCGGAAGTGGCTTGCGAAGTCGGTTTGCTCGAGGCTCTTCAGGTGGCTTTGGGACTGGGACAAGGAGGAGCCAGATCGTTGTACAAGAGCTTGTCAGGCAATCGATTTGCACTATAGGCCAAGCTTTTATCTCTTCTGCGTTGTTTGATGACAGTGCCTTTCTCGTGTCCGCTTACTCCTTGCCTTCCCTCTTGTATTCATCGGCAGACCATTCAAGGGTTCATCCTGTCAATATTACCATCATGACCCAGGGCATGGAGTATAGATAAATTTTAAAGCGTCAAAGCAATCCTGAGTCATCAGGCTACACATGTATTTATTTATTGGGATATAAACTCAAGCGGCTGCCAGTATTCCTGTCGCTTCAACACCGATTCTCTCATTCCACTGTAGAAAAGACATCTTGCCCAAGAATCATCCCAGAAGGAATTCACGAATCAACCAAAAGCGCCACCAATACAAATGATACCGAAATTGGAGCTTAGCAACAGTGAAGAAGTTAATCTCGAGTTGATGTAACATATGAAGACAGCCTTCTGCACTCGATGATTTGGAAGCATCATTCTGGCCAGACTGTTGAAAGACTGGAAAATCTTTTGTTCAGCGTTCGACGTAGGCCAAGCATCACTTCTCGGCCATGTCAACTGTGCAAAACAGTTCTTAAAACCCCAATTCAGGCAACATATCAGCCGTAGTTACACGGTGCTCGATGATTTGGGCACTTCAGGGGCGCTTGGTTGACTTCATCAAATTGTTGGCATCTTAATGAAGTATGCCAGGAACATCTCTTGAGCCATATCGAGACAGTCTGGTGGATCCACATGGCAGCTTGAACCAGGCTCTGATCCACGGCGGCAACGTGCGACTCATCGTTATCGAACGAGTAGGTCACGATGAACTGATGCCATTGATCTCCTTAAGCTGCTTCGAGTACTTGCCCTCCCCCAAGAAGTGATTTACGCCATAATCGTAAGCAAACCTGGGCACCAAGCTCTCCACGCTTTATTGCTTCATTAGCGCTTCATTGGGTAAGGCAACAAGCAAGGTAATACACAGAACTTCTAGGGGACCAGTTTTGAAGGACGAGACCCTGGTTGGGCAAAAGTGGTGCAGTACCAGTGGGAGGAAGACCAAACGGCACCATTTCTGGCAATAATATCCAGGTGTATCACATCATCGATGATGGGGGCCGAATAGGGACACTTGACTACTTCTGGGGCCGGGATTGGCGTAGGGCGTACCGAATCCCTCGACAGAGGCTCTGGCACCGTTCACGAGCTTGACGTCACTCCAACTCGTAGGACATTCGATCTTGAGGCACTTGGTGGTATCCTCATCGCTTGCACCTCCGTAGGTGTCGCCGTTCTGGTCACTTGAAAAAGCAAAACATTATCCTCGGGGTCTGAAGCGTGAATGTGGAGAATGGCTTTATGGCGGCCTTGATGTAATTGTGCCCGGGCTTGTGGGTATAGAATATCTCAATAGGGTTTTTGACCAGGAACGGCGACCAGGGGCGTGCGTGTTGTTAAGGTGCTTTTTGGAACTTTCAACCGTTAAGAGTAGCAGATATGACAACTTCGAGGCCTAGGCGGCATATAAAAATCTGCTTTAGCAGAGCCATGAGGATTTCGGTCGCGAGAGTACGTTCATGAGCCTCATCATGAATAATACAGCTGTAGCGGGACATTTCCTGGTCATGCAGGCTCTAAGTCGGCCAGGGTTCACGGCAGCATCTGGTTGATTTCTCGACTGTCCGTCAAGGTGGGTTAGTAATTGAAATCAGGGAAGATATCAACTCTACTTACTCAGATCACACTTAACGAAGCCATTATCCTCACCCGACGTAGGAAACGAAAAGTCGATAAAGAACCCGATATATGATTCTTGGTCGGACGCTCTCATATCGACCAACTGCATGGAGACATTTTCTGAGGAGATGCCTAGATCCTGGCCACCAAAGAAATTGTCAACTGATTTCAGGGCGCAAATTAGTCTGAGTTTGGCAGAGGTTGTCGTTTGAGACATGATATAATGTTCAATAACAAGCAGAGGGGAGGTGATGGAGGGGAGTGGATCGCTTTGAGGTTTTCTACTACCGACCGAACGGGGGTGGGCTGATAAAGTGAGACAGTGCAGGGCCATGAGGATACCGGTAACCGATCGGATGTGAATCGTCGAGGGATACTAGCACAACCGGATAGACACAGTCTCTTGCAGCCGCACGTGGAACTGCCCTTGATGTTGGTGTCGTAGGTATGAGTGCTGTCGAGATCTTTGTCGTTCTCGAAGAAGGTGTACTCAAGCTGATCTTCCTCAAGCTCTTCGGTGATGTTATCGCGGAGTTCCGGGTACATAGACCACTCAGGTAGTTCTTCCTTTTTCTCGTTACTGGCTATGTTGAATGGAGTCTCGGTCACGTCTAGAGAGTGTTTCTGAAGCTGTTAGGAGCTGGGCTTTCGCCGCGTTGCTATCGCTGTTGCTATCGCTGTTGCTATCGCTGGTGCTGGTGGGAAAGATGAGGTCTTCAGATTGTTTAGCGACCGGGTGGGTGGAAAGATGAGGTCTTCTGACTGTTTAGTTAGTAAACTTTCATAGTAGTATAGTTATCAGAGCACTCATCTCACTGGTTTCTAGCTCTATGGAGGCCAAGCTTAAAGGTCACCCTAAAATCGGGTATAGGCTACCGGGACCGAGTGGAGATGGGTGTTGTTGGAGATAAGGGTAATGATGAAAAGAGTGAGAGCTTTAGCTTATATCTAGACATGATTTATGGCTTTGCTATATGAACGGCGAGGTTATCAAGAAGAGAGACATAGAGGGACGAATGAGAGAAGTCTAAGATAAAATGTTAATGTTAGGGTGGGGGTGGGGGTGGGGGTTAAGGGGTAAGAAATACAGGATTCCGGATTAGAGATCCTGTGGCCAAGCGCTGGCGACGAAGCAAGCCAATCAAAGTACCCTACATTTAACAGTTCCATGCATACCTATAAATTGCAAACTCTCCCCTGTAAAAATTCTTTCTTGGCACGCACTGTTAGTGCCGTGTTAGGAGCGGGATTTTCTGCAGGCCACGCGACCACACAAAACTGCGGGGATGCTATCGGCTCCCTAACAGCAGTTTTCAGAGAAGGAATTTTGGAGAGTTCGCCTTCTCTGACAACACCTTTGTCGGATCTAATGGCGGCACCTCAGAACCAGAACGCCTTAGATATCGGAGGACGATGCCCATGGCATCGGTAGCGACATCCTCCCGATCAACGACGCCGATTGCGATGGGTTTTTCTCCTTTGAAGGCAAGCCGCACCGTCGGCCTCTGATTCCTTCCCGAGGTTTTTCCCTGCCGCCGCGACAGTCGACTACGAGCTACAACTTGGTTACTGGAGATTGTGGACTGCGTCGGCAGATGTAGTGATGCGCGAGAGAATTCTGGTCGGTGGAAAAAGTTCGACAATAGATTGCCCCCGAACCCGCTGACGGGTGACGGGCTTGAGAAATACAGCACCTTTTGTGCCATTGGTATGCTGGATGGTGAAGGAAGCGGGGTTTCCCTGTACCTAGCTAGCTCAGCACGTCTTTTGCTCCAGTAGGAGATCTGGCTTCGTTACAGCCACCCAGACGAAAAATATACAAACAAACAAACCTATAAATTGCATCTATACCTACTTCTCGACTTCTGTCTTCCCTCCTTTAATAATTTTCCACGAGACCAAGCAATAGAGCTCTTAAGTCAAAGAGTGCTTAGTCTTCTATCTTCTATTTCCCTTCTATTATACCTTCTATCTATCCTGCCTTCTATCAAACCTTAAAAGTTCTTCGGGTATTTACATCGCCTCTTCTCCTTCATAGCTGCCCCGGCATCGCACGACAGCAGAGAGCAGGAGCGAGGCTGCACCTTTCCTTCCCTTCCCTTGGAGCTTCACCGCCAAGACGCTTTATACCTACCTAGGTAGTAGGGTTTCTGATTATTTTAGTACCTGTAATTTTCGGAATGATCTTGCCGAGCCTAAGTCCTGTATGATTGTTAGAGTCTGACATCAGTTCACTCTCGCATCTACCAGCTGTTGGACCATTTATCAATCCTAGCCACCTTTTCGGGGTTCCATGACCTCCGAGGCTGCGGCACTTCAAGTTTTGCCTATTTTGCCCATCTCTCGGATGCCTTCACCCCTCTCACCTCTCTACGCCACCAAGTTGCATCTTAAAATCCGAGGACATAAGTCTATTCCAACCCACAGCTCTTTTATGGCTTTTTATAAGACCGTACCTCCAATCCCTCGGCCACTACCCACCGCCCTCCCAGAAATAGAAAGTCCGATCTCGCACCATGGCTGCCCTAGCACATCAACCTTGCTCAGCAACCTTCTTTAGCCCAACGCAGGTGGACATGTACCACGAGAATGGCACTGTAATCGAACAGCGCAATGAAGAGATGATATTGAAACGGAGCGATGGCTTTTGAACTAGGACCAGGAGTATGCCTCGGTCGCCAGTGCAGCATCCTTGAGGATTGAATCTGTTAATCGGTACCGGCAGCCTATACCTGATCGCGTCAAATATCCAATACCAGAGTCCGGTCCGGGCGAGGACCAAGAGTATGCCTTGGTCGCCGAGGATACCATCCGTTCCATGTTCAACTCGCAGTTGAAGTTACTGTCGCAGTTGCTGTCGTTGGAGGTGGGAAAGATGAGTTCTTCGGATTGCTTAGGGACCGAGGGGACATGTAGGAACCAGGGCGCTGTTTTAATATCGTCTCTTCGTTGCGCTACGATTACAGTGCCATTCTTGTGTCCGCTTACTCGTCGTCCCTAGCGCTTCTTGCTCCGTGGGAGGTAGGAGCTCCGCTGCCTTTTGGCCCTCCCATCCCTCAATCCATTTGCGCTCTGGGCCAAGCTTTGAAGGCGGTTCGGAGGTCGTCGAGCCGTTTTAAAGTCGTATTGCGCTGTTCGACTATGGTGCCTTTGTCGTATTCGTTAACTCGTTCTCTCGTGGTTCAGACGCCGTCATGGCTGGTCGCATTCATTGTTGAGATTAATAGGAAAGTTGGTAGATGCGTGAATGAAGATGCGTCTTGTCAATATCGTGGGGAATGATAAGGTCACGTTGAAATTAACAAGGAAAATATATACTCATGGGCTTTAGAATGCGGCCGGCATGGCAAGTGGGTTAATAAGAATCAGGGTGTCTTATAGCTGGTGTGGGAATGATGAGATGACGTCAACTTTGTCGCCATCCAATGGCTGTTGGATATGCGGCCGACGTAGGGTGAGTTTGTGGAGGGAGAATACCTAATGTGAAGGTTATACTGACGAAGGAGCGAAAGCTAGTTTAGTAGTTAAGAAGTTGCTTGGCGCGGGGTGCTTTACCAAGGAAAAGTTAGCGCATAGAAAATAGCGTACAAGCTTCGATACAAGTGCCACTCCAGCTTTGGTGCAACCAAGCTTCATTTAATTAACAACAAGACAGACCCAATTTGACCTATCAACCAACTGAACTCAAGTGCTTAAACAGCCACAAACACCATCAGGCATGCTTCTCCTTATCATTATCAAATTCCTCTTGAAGACTTCACAGTCAGACCACGAAAACGCAATGCGGGAGTGACATGCGCGACTCAACCATCGCCATCAAAATTTTCACCCTCCTCTATATTAACATTTCTTCTTCGCCTTCACATCGGACACAGGCGCATTTCACGCCCACAACCACCAATCGTCCGTTGAGGCAAGATGGCGCCAGTCAGCTTGCTCGACTGTCCCATTAAACTCATCGACAACATCGTCCAGTGCCTCCCGGGGAGCGTCTTAAAAGATGCCCCTGCCAGCTGTAAGAGAATCAGCCGAATCGCCCCGCCGTATCTTTTCCGATTCTCTACATTTCAAATCACCAGCTTGATCTCGATATCTTTCGTATGGTCTCAAAGAATCTAAGGAGAAGACACTGATCTATGATGCTTTACCTGAACAAGGTTTGCAATTTAGCCTTAAAAGGTGTATCCGAGCATCCCCGTAGCCCAACATGATAATGCTTGTGTAACATGAGACATTTTAGAGTGATTTAGCATAATCTCAATCTAAGCTCAGGGTTTCGATTAGTTTATTTATATCCCTGAGGACCTATGTACTTAAGTTTGACATAGCTACATCACGCCTCCTCTCCCCACTGCAACTCTGTTACTGGCCCCGAAACCAGTGTTATTTGGTCCCTGAGGTGTTTTAGGAGCTCGGGAAGGTTCTGCAGAAGGTCTAAGGGCTAACGTCATCTCACACCCTGCTGAGATCTATTACTAGAGATCTGCGATGCCGTCTTCGGCGTTCTATTGTCTTGGAAGACTGCCTGGCACGTGCATCCCCAGATCGGTTACTCGATTGCTGACTCCTGGCATATATATTTAAGATATAAGATCCAGATTGCTTAATTGGATGCTGGCTTTGTGAGGAATATTCTCCGTGTTCTCCCCCTTTCCGAGGTTTTTGACGTCCATTGTAGAAGTAGACGTTAACGAACTTTATCTTTGGAGATTCGTTGCATCATCGAGGGCAAGAAATTTCACATAAAGTATACATCAAGGATGGCAGTGAGTATATGATCGGTTGGGCATCTCCGGAGGTGGCGGGCCCTATTTCGCTGTGGCCATATTAAGGTTGTGCTGAACGGATGATTCCCAGGGTATCCTCCTGTACTTCCTCACCAGACTTCCTCGTCACGATTCCTCGTCGCGCTCCAATGGAAGTGACCAGGTATTGTAGGATTCAACTGAATATGAGTTCTCTGAGGCCCGAAGCAAATTCACGGGTGACTAACTTGCACTCTATATCTTCTTCCTTTCTCTCCTCGCTCCTTGCCATGCTTGATGAAGTTGGTGGTCTTTATACCTGTGTCGTAGATCCGTTCGTGAATGTTATCGGTAGCGCCGTGTGAAGAAGCGCTAACGTGGATATGCTGAAGAGATGGATTGAGAAAAATGAGGACGATGATGGTAGATGCGAGGTGGGACTTTCCAGTCCTAGGAAGGCGGTAGGCTAGAGTGTTTCTGAAGATACAGTTAGAGTTGATTTTATACAGGAGTCAAGAAATAACTATATACCTCGTGCTGGGTACTGTGCACAGGCCTGCCTGCATTGGTGAAGTCCATAAAAGCCCTATGGATTGAAATAGACCTGTTGAATCTTCCTCGAATTTCAAGATGTATCGTGATGGAGTAGATGCGTTTTGGAATATATGTGATAGAAAGGTAGAGGATGATAAATATGTGTGGTTGTTGTTTAGAGAAAGAAATATGAGCGGAGAATAAGAATAAGAAGAGAATTAGTGGACGAGAATGGTATGTGAGCAATGAAAGACGAAGAACCCTGTAGCGGGCAGATATGAAATCCCTGCGTGTGAAGTTGAGAGATGGCAGAGGTGAAAGCCTTCGAGAAGAAGCGCAAATAGGCACTAGATGCAGCGCCGCAACCCCGGTGGCGTGGAACCCTGGGTAGGTTACGAAAATGGATACATGTGAAGAGATGCCAGAGATAATACGACAACAACGATTTCTGAAACCATAAGTGATTTTATGGCCAGATAGCAATACGACCCTGAAAAGGTGGCTAAAAATGATATATAATAACTGAGGTTAGACATAAGGCATACAGGGCTTGGGCTTGGCAACACCAATATGAAATATCTGTTTGAAAGGACAGCCGGTATAACACGGGTTCTGTGACTTGAAAGTAAGGGAACATTAAACAGCTAGAGAGGCAATAAAACTTGGGCTATTGATTCTAAAGTATAGAAACATTCAGATGAGTTAGCCTAAGTTTAGACTGCATTTAGGAGCCTCTTTGACGAGTTCATTTCAAAGCTCACTCTTTCTTGTTCCTGGTGGCCAGGGCGATATGTGTTTAGATGAGGGAATATGCTGTGCAGATTTATAAGTATCTTGTACTTGCATAAATTAAATCAATGATTATCTCAAAAGCAGCCTTGCATTGTTCTGGTTGATGAATGTGTGATTATTGTTATTTCTATATGTGTTGGCAGTCCAAGGAATAACATTATGGGCACCAACCAGCTACGTTATTGATTGTTGGTCGAGCAGTTATCCCATAGGTGGCGGGCCCTATTTCTCTGTGACCATATTGACATTGTACTGTTCAATTATACTTGTTACATAAGGTTCCTGACTAAGCCTTATAGATTTGAACCGAACACGAGTTTTCCGAGGCTAATAGGAAGATGTTCCGCGAGAACGATGATGTTTCCTGTGGATAAGAGAGTCTGCATCTTGTGGAACGGCTTTGAAATGTTTCTGATGTTGAGTTGGAGCTATAATGTGGGAGGAAGTAACCAGGTGTTGTATTACTCATTTGATCACGCTGACCGCATCCCGTCCAGTTGATGACATTCTTCATGCACATAGAAGGCACTCCATTGTACAATTTCTACACCAATATCTCCCCATCTTACAGTTCCCATCATAAGTGGTTCATTCAATCACTCCGACCGACCCCATAACCTTCCATCCAGTCAATTGCACCCTCTAATGTAGCATCCTTGAAGGAGCTGATAGAACTAACCTTCGTCGGTCCTCCCTATAGTCCAACCACTGGCGGGAAGGATAAGCTCTTCAGATGGCTTTGGAACTGGAAGTCAGGTTGTTGTAAAAGAATTTGCCAAGTAATCGATTTGCGGTGTAGACCAAACTTCGGAGGCGGTAATGAAGTCCGCTTGCTTCAAAACCGCGGTTTACAGTTTTAGGAGTCCCCGATGGGGCCGCCCGTTGCGCCCGTTCCTCCCGTTCCTCCTGTTGCTCCCGTCATCGTTTCTGTTCCATCCGGGGTTTATTCCCTCGATAGCTGAGTTGACAGGAATGTTGCCAGGGACATTTTGTTTGTTCTTGTTCCGAGGTCTAGCCTTTGGCTTGCATCTAGGGATGATTGGAGGTTTTGCCGTATAAGAACGGTGAGGTTGTCAAGAAATATGAGAGAAAGGGAAGTCCAAGAGAAGTCCAAGATGGAGTGCAGATGTTGGGCTCAGGGGAGAAGAAAGAGGGGAAGGGTGAGGATAAAAGGAGGAAGTGAGAAGAGCTCCTGTCATCTTGAACGCCTGCTTGCATTTTGGGCTGACCTGTCGGCTTTCGAGCTGGCAACCGCCTGTCAGGCGAGTGCGGCAAATTCCTCATTGGACGTCGCCAGTCGCGACCAGACCAGGGGTAAGTGAGGGAAAATGTTGTTGAAGAAGCAGGGAAAGTTGGTAAGTTGTGATATGGGAGGAGACAGGGTTTTAGGTTAAAAGAAGTGGGTCCACGGCGTGATAGGGGAACCCAAGAAATATTTTCGAATAACTTGATGGTATATGAATGACTTTAAGGGCCAGTTGATGATATTAGAGTGGAAGGGGCGGCAGGAAGGAAGGGAGAAAAAGTAGTATTAAGAGATAGGAAAAATAGGAGGAGGTAAGGGAGGAAGAAGTGGTGGAAATTTCAAGGTGTATTATTAATAGTATATAGTCTTTGTTAATATGAACTCTCCCATCAAACAAAACAAACCTCGGCTGGTGTAGCAGTAACATATCTCGCCGGTGTTTACTAACCTTCAAGGAGGTCGGTTTCGCCTCTCGCTTTAGCGAGAGGGGCACGGCGTGAAGTGGCAGATTTCGACTCCTGCGCTGAGGATCTTTTTTTATTTCTTTTTATTCTTTTGTAATATTTCTAATTTCTTTTGATATTACACTTTTGTATTTGACGCAGCATGGCGGGTGGGAGGGGATAGAGGGAGTACGGCGCGCGATGCAAGCATCAGCTATCAGGTCTATCAAATCGAATCAACACTCTCAAAAGCACACTTCAGGTGCATGCAAACTGCCGACAGAATAGCCCAAGATAAGCTTTTCAGCTTGGCTCTCGTGCCCACAAGAACCACCATCGTCCTCGCGGAATGTCTTCCTCCCGAGTCCCAGAGGATTCCTCCCATCAGTCTCAGAGAACCCATATTCAGTTCAAACCTACAACACCTGGTTACTTTAGCCCTGCTCTACAGCTGGCTCTTCAAGCTTCCCCCTTCATTCCAACGCAAAAGTTACCACGCTTCAATCATCTATCACGCTTTCACAGTAAGTCATCCTACTATGCTTTCCCTTCTAACCATAACTGCTAACAGCATCACAGTACCACCGTCGCTATGCCTATACGAAGAAGCCTGCAACCACGGGCCTGGCGAGCCTTACTTGGCCGCTCCAAAAGCGGCACCATCTACACAGGTCCGCATTTCACGCTCACTACCACCCGCCGCCGAGACAAGATAGAGCCAGTCAGCTTACTCGACTGTCCCAACATGGTCATGCATCCTGATCACAGCATGCAGAGCTGATATAGTGCAGATCTAGTGATCAACGATCTAACACTATCTGTTATCTCTATCGAGCTACACTCAAAAGGCTTATCCCCATCTTATCACGACATGCACCACGCCGTCGAGCTGCTTCTGTGTGTCAAAGCCGCTAGCGACTTCGCGGGAGTTGCCAGAGGCTTAACAAGATGGCTTCACGCGGTCATCAACCACATCATCTGGCAACTTCCGAATGTTTACGCCGCTTGCGAGACCTGGAGCGATTTACCCGAATTGGAGTACGCGAGAAGTGCGGGAGGATAACTTAGGCATCATCCGTTCTATGCTCAGGAATTTGCTTCTGGCCTCGGAGAACACATATTCAGCTCAAACCTACAACACCTGGTTATCTTGTGTAACAAGTATAATTGAACAGTATAATATTAATATGGCCAGATCGAAATAGGGCCTGCCACCTACGGAGATCACATACGGGACTGTCCAGATTAACCTATGTTGATTTCGCCGGCTGTGATCAGGGCGAGACCACGAGCATGCCTCGACCGCCAGTGCAGCATCCTTGAGGATTGAACCTGTTAACCGGTACTGGGAGCCTATACCTGATCGCGTCAAATATCCAATTACAGAGCCTAGCAAAGTCACGGGTGACTAACTTGCACCCCACGTTGAATATAGAACGGATGGTGCCCAGGATATCCTCCTGCACTTCCTCGTCGCACTTCCCCGTGCTCTGCTGGCTCAACAAAAGGAACAAGACATCGGCGAGTCTCAGGTTGCTGACAATACTGAGGAAAGCAATAAGGCGGAGGAAGACGGCGACCTCTTGATGGCCTCCAGCTCCATTGCAAGCACTGCGTCTAATACTTCCATTCCCGTCTTCAACAATCCATCTCAACAGGCACCCACTGCAGATCAAGAGCCTCTTATCATAGCAGATAACAATTAGGGAACAGCAGCTAACAATAACACTCCCAGCCTGGGGCATAAGACCGCACAGCTGAGTCAGTTGTTACGCCAGGTTCTAGAGCAATTCGCTGCCCTGGGGAACCACTCCGGTGAGACTATGAATAGGATCGACTATGAAATCCTCGAACAGGCTCTCAGCTACGGTTTCCTGTTGTCGTATCCTCCCGCACTTCCTTACTGCACTTCAATGGAAGTAATCAGGTGTTGTCGGTTTGAACTGAACATGAGTTCTGCGAGACATGCAGTAAAGTCACGGGTGACTAACTTGCACCCCACGATGAACATAGAACGGATGGTGCCCCGGATATCCTCCTGCACTTCCTCATCACGGCCCAACTCGATTAAGTCGCTTTGTCTTGCGAGTCGCGAGCGGCCTTGATATTCGAAAGCTACTCGAATATGTGGTCTATAACCTCGCCAGGGCACTCCAGTCAGCTAAAAACATCATTGAATTTCGGCGGCAGGTGGTTATGAAGGCGGAATGTTTAGATAAGGGTCGTCGGGGGCCGGGTGGCTTCAGGCTTCTTCGGACAGCGGGCATCGTGACGATGCAGCTGTGATGTCGTTAGCGTTTGCGACCAGGAGTCGGACCAGATGACCTACTACGTGATGGATGATTGAAGCGTGGTGTTTTTTTGAAGTCTGTTGACGGAAGAAGGTTGGGGCCAGCTGGGTTCAGGCTGCAATTGAGGCAGCTATTGTGATGATTTGACTTGATGAAGCTTTGCCTGTTGCAGGGATAATAAATCTTTAAATTAGACTTTGGAGATGCTTGGGTATACTCTTCGAGGCTGAATTGTAAAGTTGGGGAAAAAATGTAGAAGAAAATCAACATGGAATGCGGACCTGTGTGAATTGAGGGGTTAGAAATTCCAGGGCGGTGTGCTGTCAACCCGGGCCTGTGTGGATTGACTCAATCTAATCTCTTGCTTGTTCTGCCGAACCCTGCGGGAGGGGGTTCAACTGCTGTCTACTGGCGAGGGGTGAGCAAGTGGAGTTTTTGGGTATTTCCCTTTATATTAATTCTCGAGATTCCATTTTGCAGTTAGCATGGTATTGGTAGGAGTGGATTGAGGTCAGGCTAAGTTTACTGTGCTGGTTTAAGCTCTCAGCCACAAGTCTCAACTGCAAATAACACATCTAAGGTAAGGTATGTAATTAAGCATTAACTGTTGGCTATATTAGCTTTAACATGGAGGGAGGTCTGTTAGAGGTAGAATGTATAGAAAGGCAAATTCCAGGATCGTGCAGCGATTTGAACATCAGCCCCACGGTCTCTACCGTCATCTTTGAGAAGATTGACAGACTGGTGAGTCGAACCGGTTGCGTTGGCCACTAGTACTCAGATTTCTCCTGTGGCTCCCATCTCATCGGTGGCCGAGTGCAGGGACACCATCGCGTCCCAGAAACCTTCGCCGCGTGGAATACTTTTAAAGTCTCTCGACCAATGCCTCGTAGTCGCGTTTTATTGCTGCTGGGTCGCTTAAGTAGTGTCTTACTCCACTTTTATCAACGACAGGAGACAGGTGAATAACGCCCACAGCCCCCCACTTCAACCTCATAGTCTCAAACCCATTCAGAATTTTCTTCCTCTCCTTGCAAATCTCAAAAACATCAACGTTTGTGATCGCAATACTGTAAGTAATCATTTGATCCGGTCCCTCTGAAATTTCTAACCACGCCAGCTATCCATCTCTAGTCACCAAGCTGTCGGCGCCGCCACACAGGCAGGCCAGGAGAAGAACATCAAGCATACTGTAAAAGAACCATCGCCAACGTAAGACGAAGAACAAAGAATATTTCAACACCTACAGTTATTACAAGGATGTTTGGAAGATTTGCCTTCGGCGCTCAAGAAAGTCCTCACAAGAATGGAGGTTAAGGACGTCTTGCACCACGACGACTAGAAATGTCTGAGAAACGAAATCACAAACACAAAACTGTATACCGAGGTTTTGAAGCAAGCGGGCTTCATAGCGACAACGCCGATGGCCGCATAAGGCCGTATGAAATGAGAAACAGCGACGGACCAAGCAAGAGGAAGACAGGTGCATGGTTGGCCATATGAAATGTGATACTTATCCTAGATTCCTACCCTCGTGCAGTCTCTTCGTGGTGACATGCAAGCTCTCCAGAACACAGAGTGCCACTTGGAGTTTTCATTCTCCTAGGAGGGGGTGCATGGTGTAGATCCTCCACTAAGATGAACTGAAGTGAAACACAATAAAGACTTTGGTAAAAGCTCCCTCATGTTCTCCTAAGTTCATCTCAAGTTAGAACTCAAGTTAGAAAAGACCCATCTAACGTAGCATAAAGCAGCACTAAAATCAACTTGATTGGGAGGATTCCGTCGTGCTTGTTCTTCTTCTTCTTCTTCTTCTTTTCTTTCTTGCCCTTGCCTGGCTCTCGGTCACCATTCTCACCATTTCCTTCGGTAGTACCGCGTGCCTCAGCTGCGTCAGCGTCGTTCACAGCATCGTTGGACGCATACTTCTGAGTTGGTGCGTATATAGGATACTTTCGATTTATCGGCAGGGCGACTATGAAATGAGAAGCACCTATAAGGCAAGGTTGTTGCTTGGGTACCCCTACTGTTGAAGTCAGAGATGAGAACATGCGATTCTTTCAACGTGATGAGGCTTGCATTCGTTGCGCTAGATCGTCACTTAACTAGCCGGTGTTATCGGGAAGGTTATTTGCGTATGTGGTGGGCCTGACTTTTGAAGTTTGGGTTTCCAGATTGGTATTTGTGTAGGATCAAGGTCTGCGCTGGAGGACTTATGCGCCAAAGCGGAATTGAGAATTATGAGTTCACGGATTTACCATAAAGAACAAGGAAATGATGTATGAGTGGAGGTGGCGAGTGTCATAAAGAGAGAGGCAAGAAGGGAAGGAAAAGTGCAAAGGTCTGTGGTGTTAAGGAAGGAGCTATAGTGCTGTAAATCTTTGCCTTTAGACGTTGGCGACCCGAAGCAAGAGAACATCTGGCCATGGGTTAAAAAGGGACCAAGAGTGGAGACTATCTAATCTAAAGGTCCACGAAATCTACATTAAGTTTGCGTAAGTTTAGACTAAATTTACCTAAGCGATTGTGTAACTTGTGATCAAGGTTAAAAGCTTTCTTGCTATCCCCCAACTGGGCAATACGTTGGTACATGTTTTGTTTCGAAGCTCTAAATTGCCGTTGGTAGGTCGGGCCGGTTTGATGATACAGGAGATGCCGCCAAGGACAGGTTGCTCGATTTCAAGAGCATTGTGGCTTCGAAGGCCTCTAGAGTCATAATATTCTCTTGCTTTCGACTCTTCCCATGGTCCTATTAACATTGTAACGCTCAATTATGCTTGACACACAAGCCTTCCAACCAGGTGTTGTGGGGAGGATATGAGCACCCAAGCCTTGCCCCCCCCCCCCCCTTACTTCCGACCGGAACATTGTAACGCTCAATTATTCTTGACACACAAGGCTTCTAACCAAGTGTCAGGCATAGACTCCCTGGGAGGCACTGGATTCGTGGTTGCCGCCTGTTGCGGTCGTTGCATCCGATTATTGCTCAGCTTTCCGTTGTTCCTTGTCCTGTGCCCCAGGCTGAGAATATTGTTATTAGCTGGTGGTGCAGTGCAGCAGGTTTGGGCTGACCTGTCGATTCTTAAGTTAGCAACCGTCTGTTAGGCGATGCAGTGCGGCAAGTTCGGCCTCAGAGGTCGCCATGACTGGTATGCGCGCGGTCAAAAGGGTGACAGGCGTTGCGGGGGAGAATGTTGTTGGAGAAGGGTTGTTGATGTAGGAGCGAAAGCTTGCGAGTTGGGGCGTGAGAGGTGGGAGACAAGGGCTGTGAAAACGGCAGGGAATGGTCAATCTCTGGGACAATGTATTTGTGAGAATTAGGCAAGCTTACAAATTCGCCATGAAGAATAAATAAATGATGTATGAGTGGAGTGTGTGTGTGAGAGAGAGTGAGAGAGAGAGAGAGAGAGAGAGAGAGAGAAGGTGGGGGATGGGAAGGAAAGGAAAGGTGTAATAGTTTACGATGTTGATATGGGAGACGATAGATGGATGGAAACGGGGTGATTAAGAAGGAAGAAGCGACCCCCAGGAGCGCCTCATCAGTTTAGTGGTTGGGGCGGCCAACCGAAGCAAGAGATACACAGCCGTATTGGGTTAGCTCGGCCACATCGTTCGGCATTCTTATTAACTTCAGCATCTCTGCCACTTCCACTTCCACTCTTCCTTCTGTTACCCTCGAAAAACCACATCGCCATCCTTCATTTTCACGCCCCCTCCCTTTGCTCCCTCTGTCACTCGGATATTTGCGTTCCTTTTTAGGGCTCTTCTTAGCTGTTGTTCATTTTATGATCATCTCGCTGTATCGGTATGATAAAGCCTAAAACATGCTAGACGCAAATCAAACCCCAGATCGTGGCAGGGAAAGTGAAACGACTTATCAGACAAGGAAAGGTTCCTTCCGCTTCAATTTTCGTGTTTCGTTCTACTACTCCTTCTCTCTTTCATCTCGGCATTTGAAAATGCTCTGGACTTCTCTTTCATGCCTCTTGGCCAACCATTCTGTCGTCTTTCTCAACCACAGCCTACAGACATGGACGCTGACGACTGAACTATCGAGTTACCAGATGGCGAGGCTGGCCCTTACTCTGCTTCTGAAACTAATTCACACACGTTTCGAGAAAGTGCCCGCCATAGTATCACTCAAGAAGCTGTATGTTTTTATACCACCGATAAATCTCATCGAAGTGCAGTAAGCTTCTTGGCTTTGCCTATAAGCTACCGATTTCCACGTACATGGAAGGCCGTAGAGCCGAGATAGGCTCCGCGGGTTGCGTATTCACAACGAAGGCCATGTATATCTAAAGGCCCGTGCAGTTCAGACTTGACTTTATCTTATGCTAGCTTATCTATCTAGATCTTCCCGAATCACCTACACAACATAATGCAACTTGATGGCAAAGTCCAAATCAGCACCACCATCGCCGACGGGCTGGGAGCACGCCACGGCCGTAACAGAAGATCTGCCCAAAGTCCCAGCCAACTTGGAGCCTGCACGCAAGCGCATCAAGCTTGAAGAGGGAAAACCTTCATTCTCCGCCGACCAGTGCATAGTCATCGACGCACATATCAAGGAAGAGCGGGTCACCAGGAACGAATAATCCGAGTCAAAGCCCAAAGTTACTCGGGGTTCTAATCACAATCTCTCAATCTCAGAAGGAAACGCGGCCTCCTATCCCTATTGCAACAAATGGCGCCCCTTCTCCCTTGAGTTATCTTATTGTAGCCCATCAATTAGGCTAGTCTGAGAAATGCTTTTCTATTAAGTTGAAAGATTATTTTCCTAATTTTAGGCAGGTTTGGGATAAACTTAGGCCCCATTGTGAGATGAAAAGCAGCACTTCTACCGATAAGAGCACCGAATCCGAGAGCCCTTTCCTGGAAGATTTCCCCGGCCTATCCCAACCCGCAGTGCATTTATGGGCTTTATCGACAATGGAAAGCCTGTGAACAACACTTTGAATTGTGGGCCTCGAGCCAGACTCCATGGGCAATGGCAAGCCTATATACAGTACCTTGGCTAGTATGCCCTCGAGCCCGGACCCTAAACCTGCGCAACTACCATCGTCAAGCCAGGAATCATCTAATGATCAAGGGTCCCGTATCATGACAGAAGCAACGGGTGCAACAGGCGCAAGAGGCGGCCCCTTTCGGGAGGGCCAGGAGGATGAAACACCACATGCAAGAGAAGTAACAACGTACTCCAATTGCATTCTTCGAACCCATTGCTTGGACTTTCATGTCTAAGCATGGAACTGCAGCATCCATTCTACCTTGAGTTATTCTAAGATTAGTTCTAGTATTGCTGTTATATTAAGTTATATAACATTTATTAACTTTAGTCATATTTAGGATAATCTTAGGCAATCCTTATCTAAGTCTTTGCCAAGAATTCATTGTTTATCTTAAATATATGATTTATTATGATTCAAAGGATTAGAAAACGTCAATCATTGCACACTTTCGGTCATCCAAAAGCCGAACGAGCACGATCAGGGTCAGGATGCAATGGAGCACCTCTCATGCCGGACAGTGCTATATTATCCCAGGGAAGACTAAGCCACTAGTAATTATCACAAGTATCACTATCGCAGACCACGACGGCATGCTTCGAAACGACTCCAAGGGCCTTGGAAGACAAAACGCTCTTGAGAAACCTTTCTTTGGTTACGGTTAGGCTCATTAACTTAGACCTTACTCTTCATTACAATGAAATCCCGCTTGTTGTGCAACCCAGAGAAAGCTCGAACTCATCCTACACAATCATCAAACCCCAACCGTATCGAAAACCACCAGGAAGAGGATCTAGGTCAGACCCATCCACCTAGACCTCTCATATGAAGTCCTGCCTGCTGTGCAACCCAACGAAGCTGGCACTCCCTTGACATGGTCATCAACAGTCGAGCTTTCCGCCTAGACATATGACTTCCCCTAAAATACCCCAACCGTGCACTTGTGGCAATCATGATCTTCCATCTTGACATTGGTCGGTCCGTCGCTGTTTTTCATTTCGTAAGTCCAACCATGCTGATTTCTGTGTGATGATACAAGCTCTCGGCCACAAGTCTCAACTGCAAATTGCCCATCTGGCCCACAACCTTTCTTTTCGCAACCGATGCAGCAGACTGGGGGTTCTGGTTTCTATGTGACTACTTTTATGCTATGAAGATCGGTCAGGTCAGAATCCCTACTAGTCCAAGAGGAAGAACACACTTAAAGTAGCTCTAACTCTGATGGGAATCCTTCATCGCAGGCGTAGTATATGTGATTGTAATGCCATTTCGAGTTATGTTGTTCTTTTGTTTTGGCATCGCTTTCGAAATATCTGCGGCATTCGTTGCAATAGGGATAGGAGGCAGCTAAGTTCTGTGTGGTGATAAATGTGATGCCGAAGTGGGCTTGAGAATGAGGTTTTAGGAGGCCTTGAAACTACTAAGGTTAGCTGAGATGGCTGAGCTAAGGCGAGACTAATTTCCCTGTCTTGGGGGCTCGCTTTAGATAAGGGAAATCGTACTAAGATATGCCCGGTCAGGATTTCTCGATATTGGATGCAAGCTCTGAGCCGACTTCCTGCCTCGTCTCCTCGACATATGGCAAAGGAGGGAGGGCTGATCGACTTAGACCTTCCTGTTCTTCACAATAACTCAAAGGAACCGTCCAATGAAGAACATACATACCGCACCTACCCTGGTTGCAACTCTTTGGATTAGATAAGTAGTCTCCACTCTGGTTGCAACTCGTCCTAGAACGTCGGCATCCAACTTCTCAACCTCTCATCCTTAGGTATAGCTTCCACATCTCTTATTCTCTACAGCTTCGACTAAAAACATCCACCCCAGTGCAGTCTCAACCTCACCTAAAAACTCAACAAGGGCATTCGCATTTCATTCTCTCGCAACCCGAATCGTAGTATCTCGAGCTGGTACAGCCCTAATCTCGCGACAACGGACTCGAAACTGTCTTCATCGAGCTACCACCATGAGGCTGCACTTCAACTTATAATAATCTCACTATCCAAATCAATTGCAGCATCTAGAGCTGGT
The DNA here is from genome assembly GCF_000149955.1 of Fusarium oxysporum f. sp. lycopersici 4287. Lineage (NCBI taxonomy): Eukaryota > Fungi > Ascomycota > Sordariomycetes > Hypocreales > Nectriaceae > Fusarium > Fusarium oxysporum. Next base: position 4,504,330 of record NC_030987.1, on the reverse strand, counting down.
ATTCCGCCAATCTCGCGACCACAGACCCAGCAGTGTATCATACCCATCAAATCACCACAAGGCTTCACTTCAACTCACGACAAACTCACTGTCAAGGATAAAGAACTACTCTTAGGCCTTGATGATAACCTGGGCCGATATCCACTTCTTGAACTGCAGATCTCACCAGATTCCGACATGGCCGTTATCGCCTTTGGTCTTCCCTTGCATGGAGAGCGGCATTATTTACAGTACTGTGGCTAGACGTGTCAGACGCGCGGGTGGAATATGGTCGGTAATAAGAACGAAGCCCCGTATTCAAGAGAGATGACAACGGTGATTCTGGTCGCGGTCAAACAGTAGCCAATTGAGTGGCAGGGGAGGACGGAAGTTTTGACGGCAGACAAAGCCCAAGGTAATCAAGGAGATGCGGCTTTCCTCGATATAGTGAGAACCACAGCGCCAGGGCTCATGGATGAGGCATAACGCCTTAATGCGGCAGTCACCAGAACCAGATAAGCATTCTTCGAATCTATTGAGGGTGGCCAGGAGGACGAAGAGGACGGGAGTTTGACGGCAGACAAGGCCCAAGGTAGTCAGACAGATGTGGCTTTCCTCGATATGGTGAGAACCAGAGCCCGGATTTATGGATGAGGCACGTCTCAAGAAGAGCGAGAAAGGCCAGACGTTTCAACAGTGTAGAAAAAGCTCAAGGTAATCAAGCGGGTGTATTACTAGGGATATCTGATGTTATTATTTGCATAAAAGCATGTCGCATAAAGAGAAGACAATAAACACAAACGGCGACACCAATGCCCTCCAGGAACGCTTTGATTATATTTTCTTTTTTTAAAAAGATTAAAGCCCCACAGGGCACCCAGCCCGGTCGTTGATATAGGAAAGAAAACTGTATGAAATATATTAGTATAAGCATTTCATATCATCAATGTGTTAATTACAAACCGGCATTTAGTTACCGATTCTGGGGTAGCTACGGCCTCCGCCGCGACCGCGACCACCCCGGCCACGACGACCACTGTTGACATTACGACCACCACCACGGCAGTGGGGGTGACGGTGAGGGAGAGGCTAAAGAGGTTTCAGTTTCGAGGAATTCGTTGATTGTCGTAATTCACCTACAAGATCGTCCCGGTCTGTGAGTTGTGAGTGTTAGGTATGTCATTAGAGTGCAATACTTACAAACCTGGAGGGTCAAGACAAAGGCCATCCCAAAAAGGGAGATAGTAATGTTAAATCTAAGCATACAAGGTCAGCAAAATTTTGGTCTATTAGTTGAAGTGAACTTACCGATAGGCAGGCATTTTTTCTTTTAAAGGTTCTATATAAATCTGTGTCAGTATATCAAACTCCAGTTCGCATTCTAGCATGCCACATGGAAGGATTAAGGAATGCCATAATAGGATTTCGAAAACAATAGAAACATGAAAGAAATATTTACTCAGCCGGTACATAATACCATATGAGCTTTTGAATCATCGCATGGCGAAAATAAAGAAATGTTGTTGACTTACGCGCTGGTGTTGTGATCGTAATGGAGGAAAAAGAAAAGAAAAAAGCAGAGAGGCCAGGAGCTTGGAATTTAGATGCACTTGGATCTCAATGCGACCCAATTCAGCCACACAAGCTTCACACTTGCCACATCACAGGTTCGGCCAGTGCCAAGTCAAACAATAACAACAAAAGGCTGCCACCACAGCAGTAACATAGTCGTTTACACGCTAGGTCTGCTCTTATAGACAGCATGTATTAGGTTCACTTAAAACATGGTAATTACGAAGCTATAGTCGGAGCATTGCCATAGTATGGTATTTACCAAGGGGAGATGACCTCCCAATCACATGAATTGGTAGCCCTCCTGGCTACAATCTGCAAGATAAGCTTACCAAGGAAGCTGAGCGGAAGAAAGCAGATCATTGACATGGTCTCAAATGATTCGCTTTCTTGTTTAGTCTTATTGACACGGCAGTTATGCTGATACATCCACTCAAGTTGGAGTCTTGAACTTCAGTTGATCGACTCAGTCATATAGCATACTTGAGGGAAGATTCTTTAGAGACCTACTAATCTAGAAAATGCAAAAGAAGAATTGGATATGTCGAGCCGGGGATTCGAACCACCGGGGCTCCAAAGCCGTCCCATCCCCTGTACTTGAAGCGGGCTTGAACAGGGCGACCGTGGTGTGTTAAGACCACTACACCACTCGACTTTGTTTTTGTTAGAGGTTGATCTCTTCCTTTTAGTATATAACGTCGGTGTACTTTCCGTGGGGGTGGTCAAGGTACTACAAGAAGCTGGGCTGCTTGATAGCCCTCCTTGTTACAACCGGAGTCTTTTGAGATCCTCTTTGATATATAGTAATGCATACGCAATGATTAATGATTAATCTTCAGCTTTCCTTAGTATTAATACTACCTAAGAAGAAACTTGTTTAATAAAAAGATATTTATTTCATGACTCTCTGTCTTCCCTCCACACACCAGGCGGCGCATCCTGAGCTCCAAACACATCAACCTACGGGTCATATTGAAGTTGGCGTGCTTTTCATCAACGAAGACATTAAGGAATCAATCTTACCATTTGATGATATTTAACACATATCAATATCACTCAGCCATACCTGAATGCATTAAAAACCTCAAGCTGTTGTGTGGTTCGGAGATAGAGGGTGCGAGTCTACATGGGGATGCAATAAAGTTGGATAAGCTCTAAGCATTATCCGCAAAACATTATTAATTGATGCTTATTTGGTATATTTATAAACTACATTAATTATTTGTTTGAATACTTGAATAACAAGTAAGCCATTTTGTTCAGGGAGGTCTACAAAGACACTACAGCTAACTATGAGCTGTTATGTGGATAGCTGGCATAACATTTCTTGCCCTCGACGTTGCGATGAGTCTCCAAAGATGAAGTAACCCTCAGACCATTTGCAGTTCCTGCTCAAGCTCTCAAAGGACCTTATAGACCAAAGAACACTGGATTCGGGGCCAGTAATGGGGTTGCAGCAGGAAGAAGAGGGTGTGTGTAACGTGGAGGAGGGGGCACGTCTCTTACCAACACACATCTTCCACTTGAGCATCCTTTCGGCATTCTTTCATCATACTTTACTTCTAATACATCTCACACAACAATACTTTCTTAACGCAAATCTATAATTATTTCACTAATATGAATCTTGGACGCCTCGGAGGAGTGATACCAAGGAGAGGAGCATTGATGCAGAGTTCTGATCTTTAAGTGATCAAATGGCCGGCAGATTAAGAGTCAACAGGTTAGTCTAGAGTATAAGGCTGTATTTAAGATAATCTTTAATTTAATCTAAGAGATCTAATAAGCTAGTTATGAATCTATATAGCATATTCTTTAATGATCTAAATGTATATCACCTGGACCCCAGAGTAATAGGTTCGCAGAATGCAATAGGAATCCGTGTTGTCAGTTCCCTTGATCTGTGGACGTCGCCGAACTACCTCGCAGTGCTTGGAGTAGCAGCACATTTCATCGACAAATCTGGGCTGCGTCGAACTGCTGTCTTGGCGCTACGCGAAGTGGAAGGGGAACACTCAGGGGAGAACATCGCCGGAA